>NC_134360.1:235984081-236086581 GCF_048569485.1 Anomaloglossus baeobatrachus | reverse complement strand
TTACCTGTGTTGGCCAGATGGGCAGGCTCATTTTCTGCTCCTTTCCCCCCTCCTGCCGCTGATCGCCGTCCTCCTGTCGTGATTGATGTGATGACGCCCTCCGTCATCCTACTCGTTGCATTTTCGAATCTTGCGCCTGTGCAGTTAGGTCTGCTCGCTCAGGCACAGTTCGCTCTGCCATGGTCTCACCAGCGCCATGCTCATATCCGCCCATAATCTCGCGTCTGCGCATTTAGCTCACCGGCTAGAGCGAGGGCACTTATGTTTTCTGCTCTGCCCGCGATATGGCAGAGCGAACTGCGCCTGCGCGAGCAGACCTAACTGCACAGGCTCCGGGAAGAGGCCCGGAGGCGCGAGATTTGAAAATGTGACAAGGAGGATGACGGAGGGCGTCATCCCGTCAATCAAGAAAGGAGGACGACGATCAGTGGCAGGAGGGGAGAAAGGAGCAGAAAATGAGCCCGCCCATCTGATCAACACAGGTAATTAGCATACCTAACGGCCGAGTCTAGAAGGGGAGTCAGGGCCAAGGTGCACCTTCATAGAATGCAGCCCAGGAGCTGCAGAAGGGGATTCTTTTAGTTTAATAGGGAAAAATCTGGTGACCGGTTCCATTTAAGGTATATAAGAATATTGACTTTTATTGCTATAAATCTAACAGGAGCGAGTTTTTTACCCTAAAAAATTGGAACAAAATATGCAGCGTGACCGTTGATTGAACCTTACGACTTGGATGGCGTTAGCATCAGGATCACGCTGGGATGTAGCTGTAAAATTTTGGGCTGAAATGAGAATATGGTTGCCAACCCGAAGCTGGAGTGTGACAGATTGGTAACATTGTAGAGAAGGTCTATGTTCTGATGAGAAAGCAAACAATGAATGCCCCAAAGTGGCAGATATTAGTCATGGAAAGTCACTGAGGCTCCACCAGCGCAGCGCGGCCTCTTCCCGGATCCGCTGCTCCTCTGTGCCTCTATAAACATGGAATCTCCTAAATATAGCTTCTCTGTGTGTGGCACTCGCAGCCGCGATTAGGATTTATACCAGCTGAGAACCACACATGGATGCTGGGATTTACCGTCCCTTTATCCTGTGCCATGCATGTCGGCCGTAAGACGCGGACCTTTTCTTCGTGCGGTCTGTTTACACTTTGTGGTCTGCGCAGTTCACAGGGGACTAGTGATGATCAAATGCAAAACCAGCCTGAGACCTGCCAAAAAGGTGTCCGGCAGCCTGCGCTCACTTTGTCTCCACACTTCATTCATCTTCAGGACTGATGACGAGTCCGGCTATATATTTTGTTTGCACTGTTTACCTTGGAGAAAATGTGCCGCACACTCTGTACACCAAAATATACCGCAAACTCATCATAAGAAAACATATAGTAATGCGATCACATAAATACATCCACATGCACAAAATAATGTACTGTAAAGAAAAAATACGGATGCACACAGATATGGGCCCTTACCATTGATAAATTATTTTGTGCATTTGGCTGCATTCATGTGATAACATTATTATTTCGCTCTGTTTTCTTAGAATTCTATTATATATTTTGCTACTTTGCACTTTAGCTTTTGCAATTCCAACATTTATACTTCCTCCTGTCATCTGTAAAATAGATTTACCAGTTTTTGCTTTTTAATTGTTATATGACTAAATAAAGTATTGATTAGGGACTGTCTTGCGAAAGTATTCGGCCCCCTTGAATTTTTCAGTCTTTTCCCACATTTCAGGCTTCAAACATAAAGAAAAAAATATTAATGTTATGGTGAAGAATCACCAACAAGTGGGACACAATTGTGAAGTTGAACGAAATGTATTGCTTATTTTAAACTTTTTAAAAAAATAATAAACTGAAAATTGGGGGGTGCAATATTATTCATCCCCTTTACTTTCAGTGCAGCAAACTGACTCCAGACGTTCATTGAGGATCTATGAATGATCCAATGTTGTCCTAAATGACTGATGATGATAAATATAATCCCTGGCTGTGTGTAATCAAGTCTCCGTATAAATGCACCTGCTCTGTGATAGTCTCAGCGTTCTGTTTAAAGCGCAGAGAGCATCATGAAGACCAAGGAACACAACAGGCAGGTCCGTGATACTGTTGTGGAGAAGTTTAAAGTCGGATTTGGTTACAAAAAGATTTTCAAAACTTTAAACATCCCAAGAAGCACTGTGCAAGCGATCATATTGAAATGGAAGGAGGATCATACCACTGCAAATCTACCAAGACCCGGCCGTCCATCCAAACTTTCATCTCAAACAAGGAGAAGACTGATCAGAGATGCAGCCAAGAGGCCCATGATCACTCTGGAGGAACTGCAGAGATCTACAGCTGAGGTGGGAGAGTCTGTCCATAGGACAACAATCAGTCGTACACTGCACAAATCTGGCCTTTATGGAAGAGTGGCAAGCCATTTCTCAAAGATATCCATAAAAAGTGTCGTTTAAAGTTTGCCACAAGCCACCTGGAGACACCAAACATGTGGAAGAAGCTGCTCTGGTCAGATGAAGCCAAAATCGAACTATTTGGCACAATGACAAACGATATGTTTGGCGTAAAAGCAACACAGCTCATCACCCTGAACACACCATCCCCACTGTAAAACATGGTGGTGGCAGCATCATGGTTTGGGCCTACTTTTCTTCAGCAGGGACAGGAAAGATGGTTAAAATTGATGGGAAGATGGATGGAGCCAAATACAGGACCATTCTTGAAGAAAACCTGTTGGAGTCTGCAAAAGACCTGAGACTAGGACGGAGATTTGTCTTCCAACAAGACAATGATCCCAAACATAAAGCAAAATCTACAAAGGAATGGTTCACAAATAAACGCATCCAGGTGTTAGAATGGCCAAGTCACAGTCCAGACCTGAACCCAATCGAGAATCTGTGGAAAGAGCTCAAAACCGCTGTTCACAAACGCCTCCATCCAACCTCACTCAGCTCCAGCTGTTTACAAAGGAAGAATGGGCAAGAATTTCAGTCTCTCGATGTGCAAAACTGATAGACACATACCCCAAGAGACTTGTGCTGTTATCGCAGCAAAAGGGGGCGCTGCAAAGTATTAACTTAAAGGAGGCAAATAATATTGCACGCCCTAATTTTCAGTTATTTATTTTTTTTTAAAAGTTTAAAATAAGCAATACATTTTGTTCAACTTCACAATTGTGTCCACTTGTTGTTGATTCTTCACCAGAACATTAACATTTTTATCTTTATGTTTGAAGCCTGAAATGTGGGAAAAGGATGAAAAATTCAAGGGGGCTGAATACTTTCGCAAGGCACTGTATGTGCAGTGCTGTTCTATTTACTGTTACAGTGAGAAAAACACAGAGAATATTTGGAATTAACTCCATCGTGACTGATGACGTATATTTACATCGGCTGTGTCCCTGCCTTTGATGTGGGCTGAGGCCGCATCTTTCCCGTCACTTGACAGCTAATTTAATCATCCATCATGCACCTCTAAAGCCAGCTTTACACCTTACAATTAGGTGTGCGATCTCGTATGCGATGTGACACGCCCAGGTCGCATATGCGATTGAATGAGATTGCACGTAGGTCGTTCATTTGCTGTCACAGGGATGCGTTTTTACTATGTCATCTGCCATTCAGCTCTGCTACATGGCCGCTGACAGCAGCCACAGACAGCCATGTAGCAGAGCTGAATGGCAGATGACAGCAGACACAGACAGAGCCGCACAATCAGAATGAACTCGGGTGAACTTCACCCAACTTCATTGTCATGCTGCGGCTCTGTCTGTGTCGCGCTCTGATTAGCGGTCACCTGTGAAGGGCTCACCGGTGACCGCTAAACTCCTGAGTGACTGAAGTGAGCAGCCCTCTCTCATACTCACCGATCCCCGATCCCCGGCGCTGCGCTGCATTTACACTGCTCCGGCGGCTTTTACTGTTTTGAAAAAGCCGGCCGCCCATTAAACAGTCTCGTATTCCCTGCTTTCTCCGCCCACCGGCGCCTATGATTGGTTACAGTGAGACACGCCCCCACGCTGAGTGACAGGTGTCACACTGCACCCAATCACAGAAGCCGGTGGGCGGGTCTATACTGTGCAGTGAAATAAATAATTAAATAATTAAAAAAAACGGCGTGCGGTCCCCCCCAAATTTAATACCAGCCGGATAAAGCCATACGGCTGAAGGCTGGTATTCTCAGGATGGGGAGCTCCACGTTATGGGGAGCCCCCCAGCCTAACAATATCAGCCAACAGCCGCCCAGAATTGCCGCATACATTATATGCGACAGTTCTGGGGCTGTACCCGGCTCTTCCCGATTTGCCCTGGTGCGTTGGCAAATCGGGGTAATAAGGAGTTATTGGCAGCCCATAGCTGCCAATAAGTCCTAGATTAATCATGTCAGGCATCTATGAGACACCCTCCATGATTAATCTGTAAATTACAGTAAATAAACACACACCCAAAAAAATCCTTTATTAGAAATAAAAAACACAAACATATACCCTGGTTAACCACTTTAATCAGCCCAATAAGCCCTCCATGTCTGGCGGAATCCAGGATGCTCCAGCGTCGCATCCAGCGCTGCTGCATGGAGGTGACCGAAGCTGCAGAAGACACCGCCGCTCCGGTCACCTCCACGCAGCAACTGAAGACAGCCGCGCGATCGGCTGAGCTGTCACTGAGGTTATCCGCTGTCACTCGATACAGCGGTGGATACAGCGGTGGCCGCGGGTAACCTCAGTGACAGCTCAGCTGATCGCGCTACTCACCTCAGTTGCTGCGTGGAGGTGAGAGGAGCGGCGGTGAGTAGTGCGATCAGCTGAGCTGTCACTGAGGTTACCCGCGGCCACCGCTGTATCCACCGCTGTATCCAGTGACAGCGGGTAATCTCAGTGACAGCTCAGCTGATCGCGCGACTGTCTTCAGTTGCTGTGTGGAGGTGACAGGAGCGGCGATGTCTGCTGCAGCTCCGGGCACCTCCATGTAGCAGCGCTGGATGCGACTATGGAGCATCCTGGATTATGCCGGACATGGAAGGCTTTTTGGGGCTGATTAAAGTGGTTAACCAGGGTATATGTTTGTGTTTTTAATTTATAATAAAGGATTTTTTCGGGTGTGTGTGTTTATTTACTGTAACTTACAGATTAATCATGGAGGGTGTCTCATAGACGCCTGACATGATTAATCTAGGACTTATTGGCAGCTATGGGCTGCCAATAACTCCTTATTACCCCGATTTGCCAACGCACCAGGGCAAATCGGGAAGAGCTGGGTACAGTCCCAGAACTGTCGCATATAATGTATGCGGCAATTCTGGGCGGCTGTTGGCTGATATTGTTAGGCTGGGGGGCTCCCCATAACGTGGAGCTCCCCATCCTGAGAATACCAGCCTTCAGACGTATGGCTTTATCTGGCTGGTATTGAAATTGGGGGGGACCGCACGCCGGTTTTTTTAATTATTTAATTATTTATTTCACTGCACAGTATAGACACGCCCACCGGCTGCTGTGATTGGGTGCAGTGTGACACCTGTCACTCAGCGTGGGGGCGTGTCTCACTGTAACCAATCATAGGCGCCGGTGGGCGGTGAAAGCAGGGAATACGAGATTGTTTAATGGGCGGCCGGCTTTTTCTAAACAGTAAAAGCCGCCGGAGCAGTGTGAATGCCGTGCAGCGCCGGGGATCGGGGATCGGTGAGTATGAGAGAGGGGGTAAGAGGGATAGACTGACATGGACAGAGAGAGAGGGACAGAGATAGTGACCGACTGACAGAGATTAGTGAATGACAGACATTGTGAGGCGCTTTAGAACGCAGCTTTTCAGCTGCGCTCTGAAGCAGACCTTTTTTAAGCTGCGGTGCAGAGCGCACACCTGCGCACATAGCCTCAGACATCACAATCGTATGAGGGATGTCACACGTTACAATTCACTAGGTTCATGCAACAAAACGTTCAATGTATGAGGAATAAACGACGTGTATGCGATCACCGTATTTTCGTTCAATCTTGATCGCACGTAGGTGTCACACGCAAATACGTCACGAACGATGCCGGATGTGCGTCTGTGGCGCCCCAGGACCTGGTTGCCACAACAGCATTGCCCTTCCAAAGGGTTAATGCTGAGCCTGGAGGTAATTGGGAGGTCCATTGGCCAGCAAGTTTAACACCCAACGCAGTTCTCCCTCCGGCCAGCAGGGGGAGCTCTGAACCTGGAATTCCAGGGAGCCTTCCTCAAGTCTGGCCTGGGGGAGGAAGTAGTGGTCAGTCTGTAGGGAGAAGTGGAAGGAAGCAGACGCAGAGTGAGCTGTCCTGCAGAACTGGGGCCTAGAGCTAGAGTAGCTTGGCCCAGGGAAGCAGGAGTAGCTGAGAGGCAGTGGAGAGACTCGGACATCGGAGTCTGTGGCCACCAGGGCTTAAGCATACTCCCTGGTAGCCGAATCCGAAGGGCAGGAGAGCTGCAAGCACCTGGCCCAAAAACATCCCAAAGGTACAGCTGCAGCATCAGGGCCCGGTGTGGACTCCAGCAGAGAAGCACCAGAGAGAGGGCCTGCGCAGCCTGCTACAGAGGGAAAGGGACGTACCATCAGTCCCAGCAGAAAAGAGGGCCATTGCTGGATTCAGAGAAGCAGGGTCCTATCATAACAAGGGAAAGTACAGGAGTAGGCCTCATACTCAGCTGGCCAGAAAGATCACCCCAAGTACTTCCAGGCCGCCCGGATCCCCATCACCACCTGTGACGGTCTCCCAGGACTGGACTGTTTCCAAAGTAAAAGAGGAAAAGGTAAAGAGACTGTTGTTTGTGCCTGGTTCTTTCATTGCCTGTCGGCCCTGCACCGTGTTAGCCACAGAACCCCATAGGCTTTCACGAGCACTAACAGTGTCCCCGGGGCTCCGCTCCACCTGTGGGGAGCAGTACCACCATTGCTGCTATAACATCACCCCGGAGGCCTCACACAGCAGCGGCGGCTTAATAGCCGCAGACCACAGGTGGCGTCACGAACACAAACTTTATTCATCAAGCCACATATTCTACTGACACCCACCAGGGCCACGGAGTCGGGCCCAGCCACCACTGACTACCACCGGACTAGTCCAGCCCGGCACCGGGTGTCCCATAGCCCTGGGGTGGGCGAGTCAACTTTGGCGTCACGAACAGGATTTCGTGCCCGGTCCCACCGGGTACTGTGCGCCTGAAGAATTGCGCTTAAAAGACTGTGTTACTGCGTGTTTCACTGTTTGAAAACTGCCGCCGCCATTAGCCCCGCTGAGCGCAGGAAGAAGGGGGGCGTGCCTGACAAAGAGCGCGAAGAGAGCGCGCCATCAGAGCAGAGCGCTGTTAACCCCGCGCGACCCAGAAGGGAATTTGAAAAGTGAACGGAGCCTGGTAAGGTTCACTAAGGGGGAGGAAGATGTCCGACTCAGAGGGAGGGCAGGTGGCTGCCATAGCCCGAGACGCCGCAGCACCAGCCGACGCAATCCCAGTCGCCGTCGCCCCAGCCCCCGCTGTAGCGCCGGTAATGCCGATCACAATGCCGTACATCCCGGGAGCAGAATGGCTGCCGCAGTACTCCGGGGAGTCCCATACCTTGAGCGACTTCAGAGAAAGCCTGCACAGCTTGTTCCGGGTGTATCCGCTGACTGAGAGCCAGAAGGTGGGCATATTAATGGGGCAGCTAGCCGGCGCGGCCAAGCGTGAAGTGAAGTCCTGGCCTGATACAGATAAAAGGGACAGTAACCCAGATACTGGCCAAGCTAAAGAGTACTTTTGACACCCGCACCGCAGCAGAAATAAAGATGAGATTCTTTGGGTGCAAACAACGGGCCACAGACAGCATAAGGGACTATGCCTTAAACTTGCAGGAGGCCCTGAAAGCAGTTAAACAGGTGGACCCAGAGAGTGTACGTGAAGAACACAAACTCCTAACTGAGCAGTTCATAGAGGGGCTCCTGTCAGATGCCCACAGGACCCAGCTGCGTATCATGGTCCTGCAGAACCCTGCTCTGGACTTTGCAAAGTTTAAGGACCAGGCCATCCGGGTACTGAGAGAATCTACACCGAATGACCCAGTATCCCTCCGGCCTCTTGCTATCACGTACCCTGGGGTGGTGCCTGCAACACCAGCTGCTGCAGGGGCCGAGGCGCAGTCCCTGGAAAAGGATCCCACTGCAGAGCTCAGACAGCAGGTCCGGGAGCTGACCAAAACTGTAGCTGCCCTTGCCAAGACCGTGCAGTCTCTACAAGTGACCCCATCACCTGCAAGAATCGAGTTGGCCTCCAGCCCAGATGACGTCCCATGGATGCGACAGAGGAGGATTCCGCCAACCCGAGGCAGAGACACAGACCGGTATGATTCAACGGGACAACCGATCTGCCGCCGCTGCAGCCAGGCGGGCCACATTGCACGACACTGTCCTTTAAATGGGCCGAGCCTGGGGCCAGGAGCCGACCCCCAGGTGTAAGGAAGCCCGGCTCAACCCCCAGCCGCAGCAAGTATGTGGGAGGACTGTGAAGCCCCACAGGTGTTGTATCGGTGCATACCTTCAGGGACTCCACGTAGCTGGTGCTGGTCACAGGTAGGGAATCTTCGGTTTTGATCGTGACGCCACTCTCAGTATTGCGGTCAGTGGGGACCGCCACTGCAGGTTAGGGGACGCCTGGGGCTGATGGTGGGTGCAGTCGGATGTAGTAGCCTCCTGAGAGTGAGGCAAGCCCCAGGGCCCTGTGTAGGTTTGTAGTACCACAAGTCGCAGAATGACTCACACAGGCAGAAATGTCTTTCAAGGGCTTTACTCACATTTGATGGCAGGGTGAGTAGCCCGGGCGTAGCTGGGATGAACCAGATGGGAACCAGGTATCCTTCAGGCTGACTTTATGAGGGTGACTACTGACTCGCCTTCCTTAGCCCTTGGTGGTTTGGGGTGACCCCGACTTTGAGTCCCTATGGGGGTCGCCCAGGGAAGATGCTGCAGCCTCTCTCCCCCTTTTGGTTGCCGTTTGCTTGTTCCCCGGACCAGGCCACTCCAGCTGCTTGCCTCCTGTGACCTATGGGCCCTCACTGTGGTTACGTGGCTGCGGCTTTTGTGGTGTTGTGGTGTGGGCTTTGAGAGCCCCACACCGGCAGGTTTAGCAAAAGAAAGCTGGATCTATCTCTGCTTCGGGATCTGCCGCCCGGTTGGGCCTGGTGCTCTCTAGCAGTCTCCTTACTTCCCACTCCGTGCTTTCTCTCTAGCTGAAGCTGGCTTTCAGGTAGCACTCCTAGTTGACCGTTCTCCCCCGTCAGTAGCCACTGCGCGGGCGCTGTTAGACAGCATCAACCCCACAGGTCTGCTCCTCACTGAGCCCTCTGGAGTTCTGCTCTAACTGACTCACTGCCCCTCCTCTCCTGTTCTTGCCTACGCCACCTAGCAACCAGACTCTCCACCACACCCCTTGAGAGGAGATGGAGGCTTTTGGCCCCCTCCACTATTCCAGTGAAGATCAAGGCTTTTCCCCCTCCTGGGATCCCCAGGGGTCCTCTCATGGGTACATGTGTGAGACCTGATCACTATGCGCCTGTGTTCCACACCCCTGTCAGCCATCTGGATTACCTGTATTGTACTGTCCCCAGCATGGGTGCAGTACTCAGTGGTGCCTGACCAGGTCAGGGGCGCCACATTCCCCCTTAGTTATCACCAGCACGTCCTCGGGCTGCAAGACAACATTTTAAAATGCATAAAACATTAAAACATGTAAAACATTTTTAAAAGCACCAGGTACCATACATCACCACCCTCCACCCACAAGTCCGTTAACCCACCCAAAACCCTCTCACGTTGGCCGCGGCTTCAGCCACTTCTGGCAGGATGTAGAGGCGGCTTACATGGGCTGGTGGTTTCAGGGTATACCTGGCCTGGTGGAACCGCGCCTTCAACCTCTTCTGGCAGGATGCAGAGGCGGCCTCCACAGTTGGTGCTGACCAGGTACCCTCTTTGTGGTGGTGAGCCAAGGCCCCATAAACAGGCGTGCTCTCTGGTTGCAGGTGAGCCAAGGCCCTATATACGGACGGGCTCCTCCTGGTTGCAGACGAGCCAAGCCCCTAAACAGGCTGACTCTGGTGGTGGTGGTGCCCTCTGGTGTAACTATTTACACTGCGAGAGTTTGTGGCTATAGCCAGTTCATAGCCTTAAGGTTTATGGTTTTCTCACAATAGTTTTTGTGGGCACATTGCTTAAACTTGGGAACGTTGCAAACAAACTTTCCAACTGGTCAAAACTTGCTGTACTTTACTTGAACTTATGCAGACTCCTCTTTACCAGGGCTTGAGCCTGTAGGGCTGCGGCACCTGTTGCTTTCTTGCTCTTTGTCGTCGTCTGAGGTAGTCTCATCTGTAGGTTCCTTGTCTTTTCTTTCTTGATCTTCATCTGTTTCCTTTCCTGTATCTGTTTCTTTATCTCTGTATTTTCTTTCTTCTTTGGGACATGGTGCTACATCAAGCGCATACAATCCTCTTTCGCCTTCATGCATAGTGAATTGTACTGTATCCCCCATCTTTAGGTTTCTGCCAGGGTGTCCTCTAGGCAGATGAGCGCTCACATCTCTTCTGTTGACAAATATCCCTTCTTTGATACCAGGGGCTACAATAAAGCCGTATCCGCTTTTCAAGTTGAAATCCTCTACTACTCCTCTGAAAAGGGGTCCTCTGGCCTGGGCTTTGGACCTTCTCAGTAACCTTTTCTCCTGTAGGTCTCTGGCTGTGACTTCTCTCTGCTCTGGAGACTGTGGTGCAGGGGACAACTGGTTTCTGCTGCGACGCCTTGTCTTGCGTGCTGGGTTTTGCCGGGCTGTTACTTCAATGCCTGCAGGGCCCCAGGTGAGGTTTCTGGGCTGATCTTCGTCAGCAGACGGTGTCAAGTCCTCCTCATCCCAACGTGAATAGGGTAACATCTCCGGCTCTGAGTATAGATCCACTGCTGGTGGCTCCGGAGTCAGCTTCTCAGCTTCCTGGCCTCCTCTCCCCCTTAGTTCTTCGCTGCACTCAGGTTGTGGCAGCGCTGGGGATGAGTGGTCCTCAGCTGGTCCGGGCGGTGGACTCTCTGGCGCGGCTGCAGGGGTTGCCTGAATCCCCTTGGGGGTGCGCGGAGGGCGCAGGTATTGATCCACCAACCACTGCGGAAACTTGGCCTCCATATCGGCCTTCAGCTGCCAGTATGTGGAGTTCTCTCCCAGCATGGGCTTCTTATCAGGGACCTCCGTGGACTGGGGAGCAGTGTCTGCTCTGGCCTTGCAGGCCGGGGTAAATGATGAGGTAATCTCTTCTTGGCGGGCCGCGCCCTGGATGGCGGCGGCCTGGTCTTGGCGGGCCGCGCCCTGTTTGGCGGCGGCCTGGTCTTGGCGGGCCGCGCCTGGCATGGCGGCGGCCTGGTCTTGGCGGGCCGCGCCTGGCATGGCGGCGGCCTGGTCTTGGCGGGCCGCGCCTGGCATGGCGGCGGCCTGGATCAGTGTCGCTGTTGCAGGGGGCTCTGTGCAGGCTGGGCTGGACGTCGCTGCAGCAGTCTGGGCTTGGCGGGCCGCGCCTGGCGTGGCTGCGGCCTGGTTCAGCACCTCACTTGCGGCGCGGACGAGCGTTGCTGCGGCGGTGGGGTCTCGGCGGGCCGGGCCTAGCAGGGCGGCGGCCTGGGTCAGCGTCACACCTGCGACGCGGATGAGGGTCGCGGTGGCAGCCGGTTCTTTGTGGGCCGGACTGGGCGTTGCTGCAGGGACCGGGTCTTGGTGGGCCGAGCAGGGCATCGCTGCGGCCGCTGGGGCTTGGAAGGCCGCACCTGGCGTGGCTGCGGCCTGCTTCAGCGTCGCCGCACCGGACGCCTCTTCGGGGACCGCGGGCGTGGCAGCAGGGGTCGGGGCACTTGCGCTGGCCGGGGCATCACTTGACTCACCCACCGGTGGCAGCATCGGGGTCTGCGTCGCCGCCGTCCTGTCTGGCACTCGGCGCGCGGCTCTCCTTTCATAGGCCCGAACCTCCGCGGTCATCTCCAGCATTTCCATCCGTTCTTCCCGGATCTGCTCCACAACCCGGGTCTCCAGTCGGTCGCAGAACTGGGCCAGCTCCCGGTACCACCAGGCAGCGGAGCCCGGTTCTGGATTTCTGCGGTCAGACGCCATTCCTTCTGCGCCCTCTTCTGCACGACTCTCCAGCTGTGGACTCGCCGTTGCCTCTGATAGCAAGCTGTTCAGTTTCTGCTCTGCCTCTTTCAGCAGCTCCTCTCCCAGCAGCAGGCTTGTGGCTCTCTTTCCTTCCCGCCGTCTCTGGACGCTTCCACTCTCATAGCTGGCAAGGTCAGAACTCTGCAGGGGATCTCTGGGTAGCCACACCTCTTCGTGGGCGGTAACTTCTTCCAGCGCGGGCTGCTGTTGTTTTTCAGCGCGCTTTTCATGGTGGCAATATGGCGGCGCTTCCAATTTTTCAAGCGGACCGCCCAGGCACATGGTCACCTGTCTCAACAGGTCTAGTCCTTATCCTGTTCGTGACGCCAGATGTGAAGCCCCACAGGTGTTGTATCGGTGCATACCTTCAGGGACTCCACGTAGCTGGTGCTGGTCACAGGTAGGGAATCTTCGGTTTTGATCGTGACGCCACTCTCAGTATTGCGGTCAGTGGGGACCGCCACTGCAGGTTAGGGGACGCCTGGGGCTGATGGTGGGTGCAGTCGGATGTAGTAGCCTCCTGAGAGTGAGGCAAGCCCCAGGGCCCTGTGTAGGTTTGTAGTACCACAAGTCGCAGAATGACTCACACAGGCAGAAATGTCTTTCAAGGGCTTTACTCACATTTGATGGCAGGGTGAGTAGCACGGGCGTAGCTGGGATGAACCAGATGGGAACCAGGTATCCTTCAGGCTGACTTTATGAGGGTGACTACTGACTCGCCTTCCTTAGCCCTTGGTGGTTTGGGGTGACCCCGACTTTGAGTCCCTATGGGGGTCGCCCAGGGAAGATGCTGCAGCCTCTCTCCCCCTTTTGGTTGCCGTTTGCTTGTTCCCCGGACCAGGCCACTCCAGCTGCTTGCCTCCTGTGACCTATGGGCCCTCACTGTGGTTACGTGGCTGCGGCTTTTGTGGTGTTGTGGTGTGGGCTTTGAGAGCCCCACACCGGCAGGTTTAGCAAAAGAAAGCTGGATCTATCTCTGCTTCGGGATCTGCCGCCCGGTTGGGCCTGGTGCTCTCTAGCAGTCTCCTTACTTCCCACTCCGTGCTTTCTCTCTAGCTGAAGCTGGCTTTCAGGTAGCACTCCTAGTTGACCGTTCTCCCCCGTCAGTAGCCACTGCGCGGGCGCTGTTAGACAGCATCAACCCCACAGGTCTGCTCCTCACTGAGCCCTCTGGAGTTCTGCTCTAACTGACTCACTGCCCCTCCTCTCCTGTTCTTGCCTACGCCACCTAGCAACCAGACTCTCCACCACACCCCTTGAGAGGAGATGGAGGCTTTTGGCCCCCTCCACTATTCCAGTGAAGATCAAGGCTTTTCCCCCTCCTGGGATCCCCAGGGGTCCTCTCATGGGTACATGTGTGAGACCTGATCACTATGCGCCTGTGTTCCACACCCCTGTCAGCCATCTGGATTACCTGTATTGTACTGTCCCCAGCATGGGTGCAGTACTCAGTGGTGCCTGACCAGGTCAGGGGCGCCACAGGACGACCGGTCCTTCCTATTGTGCTGGATGGGATCCCTTTGAATGCTCTCCTGGATACGGGGTCCCAGGTAACAACCATCCCCTATAAACTGTACAAAAGATATTGGGCTGATTCAGACATTGACCATGGCCCAGATGATGATTTAACAATTGTGGCCAGTAATGGTCAGCCCTTACCTCAAATTGGGTATAAAGAAGTAACCATTAAAGTGGGGCGGGTAGAATTGCCATGTCAGGGGATGATAATTGTAGATATTGATCGCAAAGAATCTGACCCACTGCTAACCATTGGTACAAATGTGATAGAAAATTGTATTGCCGAAGTGATAATTTTGTTGCAACAGGCGTCTGAAACTGCCAGCTCCGGGCAGCAGCGTGCCCTACAGAGGGAGATCCGAGCCCTGATGAGGAGGCAGCAGGTAGAGCTGGCCGGAGGAGAAATTGGCAGTGTGAGGGTAAGTGACCCCCTCCCCATTGCAATACCCCCAAGAAGTGAAATGTTGATATGGTGTCGGGCAGCAATAGGCCTCAAGGGTCAGGACTACCATGCCTTGGTAGAACCGGTGTATTCAGACAGTAGGCCTGGAGTCCTGATAGCCAGAGGGGTAGCAGACGTCCGCAAGGGGAGAGTGCCCGTCCGTGTCCTGAATTGTGGGGAGGAGGAAGCCAAATTGCCCCGGTACGCCACGGTAGCAAAACTGAACACTGTCAGCAACAATACCATCAAAGCAGTGGAACCCTTGATCCCGTCCGACCAGGCGGAAGACAATGGCTCCAAGGGGCAGCTAGAAGACTGGTGCCAAAAATTACATGTGGGCACCGACTCCACCCCCTCACACCAAAAGCATGGGGTTTACCGGGTGGTACAGGAGTACGAGCGGGTCTTCAGCAAACACCCCCTAGATTTTGGGCAGGTGAAAGGGGTTAAACATCAAATCCCCACGGGTGATCATCATCCCATTAAAGAGAGATACCGCCCTGTACCCCCCGCACAGTATCAGCGTGCCAAAGAAATGTTGCGAGAAATGAAGGAGGCTGGGGTTATCAGAGATAGTTGTAGCCCCTGGGCAGCTCCACTAGTGCTCGTAAAGAAAAAAGATGGTACAATGAGAATGTGTGTAGATTACAGGCAAATTAACCGCATTACACATAAAGATGCTTATCCACTGCCCAGAATAGAGGAGTCACTAACAGCCTTAAAGTCAGCTAACTATTTCTCCACCTTGGATCTCACCAGTGGGTATTGGCAGGTTCCCGTGGCAGAGGCGGACAAGGAGAAGACTGCATTCACGACACCAATGGGCCTCTGTGAGTTCAACTGTATGCCATTCGGGCTCTGTAACGCCCCAGGGACATTCCAAAGGTTGATGGAGTGCTGCTTGGGCCACCACAACTTTGAAACCGTGCTGTTGTACCTGGATGACGTCATAGTCTACTCCAAGACTTATGAAGACCACCTGAGGCACTTAGCAGAAGTGTTTGAGTCCTTCTCGAAATATAGCCTGAAGATAAAGCCGTCCAAATGTCACCTCTTGAAGCCAAAGGTACAGTACCTGGGTCATGTGGTCAGCGCAGAGGGTGTGGCACCTGATCCGGAGAAAGTCACCGTAATCAAGGACTGGCCAAGACCCACCACGGTAAAGGAGGTGCGGCAGTTCCTTGGGCTGGTGGGCTACTACCAAAGGTTCATTGATGGTTTCACCAAGATAGCAGGGCCCCTTCAAGATCTCCTGGTGGGCCAGCCAAAGCAGGCTAAGAAGCAGAGCCCTCCATTTGAATGGAGCAGCCAACTAGAAACATCCTTTGTCGGGCTGAAAGGAGCTCTCACGGGAGAAGAAATTCTGGCCTACCCTGACTACAGCCAGCCGTTTGTACTGTATACAGACGCCAGCAACGTGGGACTGGGAGCAGTTCTGTCCCAGGTGCAGGGAGGCAGAGAGAAGGTGATAGCTTACGCCAGTAGGAAGCTTCGGCCCACAGAAAGGAATCCAGAAAACTACAGTTCCTTCAAGCTGGAGTTCCTCGCTATTGTTTGGGCAGTGACTGAACGCTTCAAGCACTATCTGGCATCGGCCAAGTTCACCATCTTCACGGACAACAATCCGTTGACACACCTGGCAACAGCCAAGTTAGGTGCGTTGGAACAGCGATGGATGGCCCGGCTGTCTAACTTTGACTTTACCATCAAGTATCGGGCTGGCAAGAAGAATAACAATGCTGATGCGCTGTCCAGAATGCCTCACTTACCCGAGTCTGGAGAAGACCTGGATGAACTCGAAGAGATAGAGTTACCGGCTTTCCATCACCAAGGTGTTTCCCAGTGTGAGCATGCTGTAGGAGTGAAGCGCTCGAGCCAGCACGAGGTCTCGGTCAACCCATTACTCCACCATAATTGGGAAGAGACACAGAACGGTGACCCGGCCGTGCGATTGGTCAAAGAAAAGCTAGCACAAGCTGAGACTCATCTTGGCCCAGATGCTCCAGAAGAAGCCCAGCAGTTGTGGAAGGAGAGGGGACGACTGTTCACCTATCAAGGCAAGCTCTGTAAGAGATATGTCAACTGGCGAACGAATGAACTCGTCTGGCAGATAGTGGTTCCGCAGAGGGATGCTCCAATGGTCCTAGCAGCTTATCATGATAATGCAGGACACTTCGGGTGGAAGAAGTTGGAGACCCTACTCCGTGATCGGTTCTACTGGGTGCACATGAGGAAGACAGTCGAGAAGTGGTGCCGAGACTGTGGTCCGTGTAACCTGAGGTGGAAAGATGATGCCAGCCAGAGGTCTCCCCTACAGCCAATTGTCACGAAGCAGCCCCTGGAGTTGGTGGCCCTGGATCACGTGAAGTTAACACCAAGCCGGTCAGGCTATGTGTACGCCCTCACCATTGTGGACCATTACTCTCGTTTCCTGGTAGTAGTGCCAGTGAAGGACCAGACAGCCAGAACAGCAGCGAGAGCATTTCAGGCCTACTTTTGTCGACCTCACGGTTACCCTGAAAGGGTACTGACTGATCAGGGTCCTGCATTCGAGGCAGAAGTGTTCCAAGAGTTCTGTAACATGTACGGTTGTAAGAAAATCAGAACCACACCGTACCACCCCCAAACCAATGGATTGTGCGAGAAGATGAACCATGTGGTTATTGACATGCTCAAGACTCTACCTTTGGAAGAAAGAAACCAATGGCCAGAAAAATTACCAGATCTGGTAGACTTGTACAACCATATCCCGGTAAATTCGACCAACTGCAGCCCTGCTTACCTGATGCGAGCCAGACCTGGCAAGTTACCTGTAGACTTTGAGATGGGGACTGTGTCACCTGAGGCGGTTCAGGAAATAGAGGATTGGGATACAGAGCGGCAGCAGCGGTACCGTAAGGTCCAGGAATGCGTAGAGAGGAGCCTGTCTCAAGCAAGAACGAGACAAGAGCAGCGTTACAATCAAACAGCCCCAGCAACTCCCTTAGCACCTGGAGAACAAGTCCTCAAGAAGAAGCGGAGGACGCATAAATTGGATGATCAGTGGGAAAACGAGCCCTACACCATTATCCCCTCCAACTTTGACAATAGTAAGGTATGCCTCATAAGCAAGGATGAAGGCAAGACCTATCAAGCAGTTTCTCGGGACCGCCTGAAAGCGTGCCCTGAACGTTGCAGAACCCAAAAAGAAGTAGAAGAAGTACAAGAAAGTCCCCAAAGTCAAGAAAAAGAGGAAGAGATGATCCAAACAATCCTTGGAAAATTCCCCAAAACTTGGACCCGAATAAACAATGCCATAGTGGTACCAGTCTTGACGTTCCCGCAGTTGGTCGAGCCAGAAACAGAAGAGGTTCCAGATCCACCTAAAGAACCGGCCGCTCCAACACGAGGTGACACGCCAGCAGTGGAACAGGAGGTTCAACCCCCTGCCAGTGGTGAACCTGCCGTACCCTTGGCGAATCTGAGATCCCGTAGGCAACCGACATGTATCCCTGTCAGGGTTAGGCCTACCAATCACACGGGGGGGCAGACACTCTAAGTAGTCAGGGACAAACCCCCGAGCTACGCCGGTCCCAACGTAGCACTCGGGGACAGCCCCCTCCAAGGTATAGAACATAGAAAGTAAATGGACAATTGGGCCACTGGACTATGGGTGGCCAACACCTAAATTGTTCATAGTTAGCACCCGTGTGCTCAACACCCCTGAAGAAAAACCCGTCCGGCGTGCATAGAGTGGGGTCATCAATGCTCTGACGCACGCCCAGAGCCTACGTTGGGGGTTTGATCGCGGCGGGTCCCCCATGCAGCAGTGTAATGGACACCCGGCAGGGAGCCACACTGGACTCTTATAGTAGTGTTTAAGTTTGTAACGTTTAAGTAATGCGCCTCCCATAATGGGATGAGATGTTGTAACATGTTGTGTTTGTTTTCACAGTCCGGGAGTACTGAATTTAACTAAGGGGGAGTGTGGCACCCCAGGACCTGGTCGCCACAACAGCATTGCCCTTCCAAAGGGTTAATGCTGAGCCTGGAGGTAATTAGGAGGTCCATTGGCCAGCAAGTTTAACACCCAACGCAGTTCTCCCTCCGGCCAGCAGGGGGAGCTCTGAACCTGGAATTCCAGGGAGCCTTCCTCAAGTCTTCCCTGGGGGAGGAAGTAGTGGTCAGTCTGTAGGGAGAAGTGGAAGGAAGCAGACGCAGAGTGAGCTGTCCTGCAGAACTGGGGCCTAGAGCTAGAGTAGCTTGGCCCAGGGAAGCAGGAGTAGCTGAGAGGCAGCAGAGAGACTCGGACATCGGAGTCTGTGGCCACCAGGGCTTAAGCATACTCCCTGGTAGCCGAGTCCGAAGGGCAGGAGAGCTGCAAGCACCTGGCCCAAAAACATCCCAAAGGTACAGCTGCAGCATCAGGGCCCGGTGTGGACTCCAGCAGAAAAGCACCAGAGAGAGGGCCTGCGCAGCCTGCTACAGAGGGGAAGGGACGTACCATCAGTCCCAGCAGCAAAGAGGGCCATTGCTGGATTCAGAGAAGCAGGGTCCTATCATAACAAAGGAAAGCACAGGAGTAGGCCTCATACTCAGCTGGCCAGAAAGATCACCCCAAGTACTTCCAGGCCGACCGGATCCCCATCACCACCTGTAACGGTCTCCCAGGACTGGACTGTTTCCAAAGTAAAAGAGGAAAAGGTAAAGAGACTGTTGTTTGTGCCTGGTTCTTTCATTGCCTGTCGGCCCTGCACCGTGTTAGCCACACAACCCCATAGACTTTCACGAGCACTAACAGTGTCCCCGGGGCTCCGCTCCACCTGTGGGGAGCAGTACCACCATTGCTGCTATAACATCACCCTGGAGGCCTTACACAGCAGCGGCGGCTTAATAGCCGCAGACCACAGGTGGCGTCACGAACACAAACTTTATTCATCAAGCCACATATTCTACTGACACCCACCAGGGCCACGGAGCCGGGCCCAGCCACCACTGACTACCACCGGACTAGTCCAGCCCGGCACCGGGTGTCCCATAGCCCTGGGGTGGGCGAGTCACGTCACTTACAACTTGACCCCGACGATGGATTGAAAGATTTATTGAAGCGTGTAAAGCAGGCATAACAGCTGCAGATGGATCCAAGATCCACCTATGGCTGTTAACCAGTTAAATTCCGTTGTCAATGACTGATGCTGACAGAAGGCGCGTCACTTATCCTGCCAATCAGCGCCCCATCACGTGATTGCGGTACGCCCATGGTTTGGCAAAACAGCTGGGAGTCAACTGATGAGCCCATGCCTGTCACCAGGATACTCCTGTGTACGCCGGCCGACATTCACAGGAGATCTTGATTTTTGCAGTGCTGACGTTGTTGGTGATACCTTGCTCTGTATGGCAAAGGCGATCAGATGATTGCAGCGACATGTCCCCTAAGGGGACTAGTGAACACGGTAAAAAGTAAAAAAAAAAAAAGTATTTATTTTATAAAAAAAATAAACAAAAAACACAAAGTTCAAATCACCCCTTTTTGCACCATTAAACAAAATAAATAATAGGAAGGTTATCAATCTTGAAAAATATCGACAAAAGGAAATTTTTTTTTTTTTTTTAATTTCTGAATTTTTTTCACCACTTAAAAATGAAAAATACGTTTGGTATTTACATACTCACTTGGAGAATCATACTGCCAGGTCAGTGTTACCATATAGTGAACATAGTAAATAATAATAATCATAATAACATTGCGGAATTTAATTTTTATTGCAATTTCACTGGATTTTTTTTCCCCCATATACCAGTACACTATGTGGGAGAATGAACCGTGTTATTGAAAAGTACAACCTCATATGGCTAAATTGATGGAAAAAGTTATGATTCTTTGATGAAGGGGAGGAAAAACGAAAAAGGAAAGCACCCGGGGGGGGGAAGGGGATAAAGCCTGTGTCTCCCCAATCACAATGTAGAATTATTTTACTTAAAAAGTGCAGTCACTGTGTACATACATTACATTACTGATCCTGCACTAATCCTGAGTTACCTCCTGTATTATACTCCAAAGTTGCACTCACTATTCTGCTGGTGCAGTCACTGTATACATACATTACATCACTGATCCTGTACTGATCCTGAGTTACATTCTGTATTATACTCCAGAGCTGCACTCACTATTCTGCTGGTGCAGTCACTGTGTACATACATTACATTACTGATCCTGAGTTACATCCTGTATTATACTCCAAAGTTGCACTCACTATTCTGCTGGTGCAGTCACTGTGTACATACATTACATTACTGATCCTGAGTTACATCCTGTATTATACTCCAGAGCTGCACTCACTATTCTGCTGGTGCAGTCACTGTGTACATACATTACATTACTGATCCTGCACTAATCCTGAGTTACCTCCTGTATTATACTCCAAAGCTGCACTCACTATTCTGCTGGTGCAGTCACTGTGTACATACATTACATTACTGATCCTGAGTTACATCCTGTATTATACTCCAGAGCTGCACTCACTATTCTGCTGGTGCAGTCACTGTGTACATACATTACATTACTGATCCTGCACTAATCCTGAGTTACCTCCTGTATTATACTCCAAAGCTGCACTCACTATTCTGCTGGTGCAGTCACTGTGTACATACATTACATTACTGATCCTGAGTTACATCCTGTATTATACTCCAGAGCTGCACTCACTATTCTGCTGGTGCAGTCACTGTGTACATACATTACATTACTGATCCTGCACTAATCCTGAGTTACCTCCTGTATTATACTCCAAAGCTGCACTCACTATTCTGCTGGTGCAGTCACTGTGTACATACATTACATTACTGATCCTGAGTTACATCCTGTATTATACTCCAGAGCTGCACTCACTATTCTGCTGGTAGAGTCACTGTGTACATACATTACATTACTGATCCTGAGTTACATCCTGTATTAGACTCCAGAGCTGCACTCACTATTCTGCTGGTGCAGTCATTGTGTACATACATTACATTACTGATCCTGTACTGATCCTGAGTTACATCCTGCATTATACTCCAGAGCTGCACTCAATATTCTGGTACAGTCACTGTGTACATACATTACTGTTATGATTCAGTGACCGAGGAGGATCAGAAAAAGGACAAAAACTCGGAAACCCAAAAAATGACCAGAGTGGCTGGAACCTTAACGGACTGTAGACTTAATACTGACACACAACTAGAAATAGCCGTGGAGCGTGACTACGATGACCTGGTTGCCTCGACAAAGCCGGAGAACTAAATATTCTTACACAGAAATATTAGAAAAGCTAATCTGCCTCGGAGCGATATAGATAGCCCCCCACATGTAAAGACTACGATGATGTAGGAGAACACAATACATAGCTAGAGAATAGATTCAGCAAAGATGAGGCCCAAACTATCTGCATAGGAAAGGATAGGAAAGAGCACTGTCTGCAGCCGTAAAAACCCTAGTAAATACCAGCACGCCTGATATGAAAAAATACTGAGCCTACACCGGCTCTCCCCCACTATATCAGTACTCTGGTGTTACTGGGATCCAAGAAAAACACTGATATAGAGGAGGAACTGAATTTAGTACCAAGCATGACAAAACACAATACATAGCAGAACATGGAGCAAGGTACACAGATATTCCCAGCAGGAAATGATCCAACTCCACCAAGAACTCCACACAGGCAAAATAACAAGAAAGTGAAAACCATAAGCAGAGGAACAAAGACCAACTTATCTGAGAGGCGTTCTGGTAGACACAGAGAAAAGGGCTGGTTTCAGGAAGTCATTAGCACACAGGAGATACATTGTGCACCGGCAAGGAATAGGAGGAAACTACTCAGTTATATAGGTCCAATCCGAATGGCCTGATTGCCAATCCTCCTCAGCTGTCTGTTTCCCATTCAGCAAGTCAACTGTACTACCAGCACTGACCACAAGAGGGAGCCCCAAACTGGAATCTAATTCAAATGCATTCACAACACATTACATTACGGATCCTGTACTGATCCTGAGTTACATCCTGTATTACACTCCAGAGCTGCACTCACTATTCTGCTGGTGCAGTCGCTGTGTACATACATTACATTACTCATCCTGTACTGATCATGAGTTACATCCTGTATTATGCTCCAGAGCTGCACTCACTATTCTGCTGGTGCAGTCACTGTGTACATACATTACATTACTCATCCTGTACTGATCATGAGTTACATCCTGTATTATGCTCCAGAGCTGCGCTCCCTATTCAGTTGGGGCAGTCACTGCTTGCTCCTCCTACCTCCGCCTTTGTTCCTAAGCTGGACAACCTTTTCACTAGAGATTTTGTAACATACGGTAGGTATAGTATGCTTCTAATATATTTATGCCATATATATTTTGCAGGGGAAACACCCTGTAATTGCTCTCCAGTAATGATAGAATCCTTGCGTCTTTGCGCAGTGTGCGGAATTCCTGTGCCGTGTGATCTCGCACATTCAGCTACTTTGATGCATTAGATATTTCTCATTATATCCAAATAATAAGCCTTGAAGCCGCTTCCCTAAAAAAAGGCAGCTAATCATTAGCAGCTGTCCCGCAGCATGTGCAAACGGCCTGGATAATCCGGTCCCCACTCAGCAGGTGTTTGTAGCACTAGTCGCATTACGCATCTCAATGACCGGGGCTGTGAAGGCATCTTCTCCTCAAAGAAACCCCAACTGAAAGCATTTATGGGGCTGTATTATTTACAAAAACAGAATTATACTGCCATACAATGCCCAAATAATGACATTATACATTGTACATTGCCTAAGTAATACCTACATACAGCATCTGAATAATACTGCCATACAGTGCCCACATAATAATGCTATACATTTGTCACAAAACCTGGCACATACTGAAATAGCACCATACAATGCGTGAAATAGTGAAGGTGTTAATTCTAAACCGCTTGAGGGCAGTAAAGAGGTCCCTGTTGGACCTTGGCAATGAAGAGGTTATTTAAAAATTCCCTGGTGATGCTGGGCAGTTAAGGGCTTAATGATAAAGTCCAAGGTAATGCTGGGCAGTTAGAAGGTTAATGATAAAGTCCCTGCTGGTGCTGAGAAGTTAAAGGGTTAATGATAATGCCACTGGTGGTGCTGGGCAGTTAAAAGGTTAATGATAAAGTCCATGGTGATGCTGGGCAGTTAAAAGGTCAATGATGAAGTCCCTGGTGGTGCTGGGCAGTTAGAAGGTTAATGATAAAGTCCCTGGTGGTGCTGAGCAGTTAAAGGGTTAATTATAATGCCCCTGGTAGTGCTGGGCAGTTAAAAGGGTAATGATACAGTCCCTGGTGATGCTGGGCAGTTAAAAAGGTTAATGATAAAGTCCCTGGTGGTGCTGGGCAGTTAGAAGGTTAATGATAAAGTCCCTGGTGGTGCTGGGCAGTTAGAAGGTTAATGATAAAGTCCCTGGTGGTGCTGGGCAGTTAGAAGGTTAATGATAAAGTCCCTGGTGGTGCTGGGCAGTTAGAAGGTTAATGATAAAGTCCAAGGTGGTGCTGGGCAGTTAACAGTCTATTGATTAAAGTTGTAGTGGCTGTGGGCAGTGGGGAGGTTAGTGACAACGCCTCTTGGGTACTGGCATGTGTTCTTTGATAAAGGGCCGGTGATCCAGGGCACAGAAGGATTACACGCTCTACTTTTAGGTGGCTCCAGCCCATTCCTGCAGGAAATTAAGGGTGTGTGCAATAGATCAGTTTGATGACCCCTCTTCATACTGCTTGAAAGTAGCCCAATCTCAAGATAGATGTAGCTACCACCTCAGGCACTTATCAGACATTTGTGGCATGTCCTGTGGATGGTAGAGATGGGAACACCCCTTTAACAATTAACCAAAGTTTTAGACTTTTACCGTTATGTTCCTGACGTGCAGTTGAGGTTCCTCATCATTGATGGGTTTGATTACGATATAGAACGGGACAATCATAGATCTATGGAGAGAATCAGTGACCGAAACCATGAAGAAATCCCCGATCGGCTCGATGTGCTGGTGACGTGACTGGACGTAGCGGATGTAACCGGCGCTCACGTGCTGGAGGCTGAAGGAACCTTGGAAGGAAGACAGAGTATTTATATTAACACCTGGAGAGTCTTTCAATTGTTCCCTATTTTCAATATCTCGGCTTGCTGTCAATGGTAGTAACTAGAAATGATCATATTGGTCTGCTGCAAATCGACTTAGATCCAGGTAAGCAAAAAGCAAATAGAAAGTTTCAGAACTTTTCAACTTTTCAATATATAATGATTAAAGGGAACCTGTCAGCATAAATTTCGTAATAAACCTAAAAGATTCCCCCTCTGCAGCTCCTGGGCTGCATTCTAGCAAGGGTCCTGTTGCTATTCTGCCCCCTTTGAGAACTAAATAAATAGTTTATAAAGTCTTACTTTTTGTATGCAAATATTTTTTTCTGGACATGGGGTCGGGCTGTCTTGCATCCGTTATTCTCCCTCCTGCCGCTTTACGCCGTCCCCCATTGCTCATTTCCATACTGAGTCTGCTGCCCAGTACTCCCGAGGTCTCGCGCATGCGCCGTGCCACTCTAGCGGGACTGTGCACTGTGCACAGTGTGACCGCTGGTGACGTGATTGTGCAGGCGTGAGATTATGGGCGGCGCTGTGATTGTCATCAGCAAGTACCCGCCCATAATATCGTGCCCGCGCTTTCCCCTCTGCCTCCACCGTTCTGCGCAAGCGCTGGCCAGATGAACCCACGTCACCTCTTACCCATGTTTCCCTGGAGCAGGAAATAGATGGGAGGAGCGGAGCACACCACCGATCAACAGGGTTCATCTGGCCAGCGCTTGCGCAGAACGGTGGAGGCAGAGGGGAAAGCGCGGGCATGAGATTATGGGCGGGTACTTGCTGATGACAATCACAGCGCCGCCCATAATCTCACGCCTGCGCAACACGTCACCAGCGGTCATACTGCACAGTACAGTGCACAGTACCGCGAGAGTGGCACGGCGCATGCGCGAGACCTCGGGAGTACTGGGCAGCGGACTCAGTATTGATTAAGTATAAAAACAGTCTGCAGTTAGCTCATGTGCTCCCCCTAGTGGTGGAAACAGGGTGACCACATTTTTATTATTCACCTCTGGCTATTTAGGGCTCTATAAAGGAAAATCAGATCTTTGACCAGTTTTGTTAAAGGAATATTAAACTCAGAAAATGTGGAAAAAAAAACCCAACAAAACATTCTAACAATTCCTCCTTTAATCAGCTCCTTTTCTTTTGATCTTTTTTAGTCTCATATTACAGTGAAAATGAGAAATATATACATAAAACCCTGGTATTTCATTCCTTTCTCCTTCTCCTGTGGGGGGGTATAAAACATTTGGCTGCAGCAGGATCCTCTCCCCACTGCCCTGTTTAGAGGAAAGGATGGCTAAGAGGGCATGATTTCAGCCACCCACCAGCTGAAGATAAAACTTATGAGCAGGGGGTTCACCTTTGTGGTACAAGACGGACCGGGTCAGCACCATGCACAACATGTTGCAGACTAGCATTGAAGGCCACGATCACAACAGAATTTTGGACACAAATAGATATAAATGGAAGTATCAAATGGAAACTAAATTGTAACGTACTGATTCCGGTGTCAGGGAGGCTTTTTTCTGACCCTGGGGACGGTATTGTGCTCTGGAGATATCCATACTGAGGCCGAGTCTCCATGAGGAAGATTAAATCATCATCCAGGGTGTCCGCGTCCGATGCGTTCACGTGATTTACAGAGATAACCGAGGACAAGCCTTCATCCACCACAAACACGTCTCCTGTGAATATTCAATGGTATAATCCATATTATTCGTTCTCAAGACATTGCTGTCAGTGAATGAACACATTAGGAGGCTGAAATCCACCCTGAGGCCATGTGCGCACTAGAAAGTGACTTTTTCTTAAGGAAAATCCGGACCCTCTTAAAGAATCCCGCACCCGCGGTAAAAAAAAACGCACTAAAATCGCAGCGAAATCTGCATGCGGATTTACCGCGGATTTACCTCTGCTGCGAGCGTAAGCTGAGGATCTTGCGATCAAATCACAGCTGTGGAGGAGAGGGAGGGAGCACTTTCTCCCCATCTCCTCCGCTGTCTGTCTCTGCGTACATCGCACTGCGGTCGGATGACATCCGAGTGCACTCTGATGTTTCACACGCTCCCGTAGAGTTGTATGCGGGTGCGTGAGCCGAGACTCGCTGCCAAACACAGCATGCTGTGATTCATTTTTCAGGCCGATATGGAATGAGAACTCAATCTCAGATGGAGGCTGCCCCATAGTTTTGCACTGGTGCATTTTATCGGATTGCACTCGTCCCTGCAAAATGCAAGTGGAACCGAGGCCTTAGCCCTTAACAGCTGAGAAGAAACTCACTGATGATCACTGCCTCATTGAATGACACTGGTCTGAGTGCAATCTGATTTGATGTTTTCTCGCATTGCACTCATCCGTTTTAAAAAAAATTGAGATGTGAGCGAACCCTAATGAAAAAACCCTCATCTGTGAGCAAGATTTAGGACAGGATGGGTATTTGGTCAATGGATGCAAGTGTGAGTGTATCAATTCCATGTAAGCAAGCGGAGATCTTAGAAAGTAAAAATCTAATGTAACAGAGGTAGAAAGACAAAATGGAAAATAATTGTGATCAGAAATTGTGCACAATCTGACACGTTGCTCCAGCAGCACCGAGCACACTCATGGCATTGGCCCGGCCCGCGCTCGCCTGTCCAGCTGCCACTGGCTGTGATATTTTTGCCCGACATGAATAGGACATTTGGAGACATCGCACTTCCATCTGAAGTGATTGTGCTACATGCTGCATTACGTGCACTTACCAATGATTATCACCGGCAGCTGATTATTGATGGGCGTGAGGGTGATATTAAGATCATAGACAGGGAGGCTGGCGTGAAGTGGAATCGGCGGGGGAAGAGGACCCTGGATGCAACAGGTGTCGGCTGAGACGGATTCCCCATCTGACACGATCAGCGTAACCGTATCCGTCCGGGCGGAGGCACCGATCTCCCCTCCTGAAAGACCAGGATAACAGAGTAAGTATCTAGGAAATACAGGACAAGACCTCTGCCTGCAAACCCTGAACGTAAACTTAAGATGGCGACCCCAGGTATAGGACCCCGAGTATAGGATTCCGACTATAGGACGCCGACTATAGGACCCCGACTGTAGGACCCCGACTATAGGACCCCGAGAATAGGATTCCAACTATAGGACCCCGACTGTAGGACCCCGACTATAGGACCCCGACTATAGGACCCCAACTATAGGACCCCGAGTGTAGGACCCCGACTATAGGATCCCAACTATAGGATTCCAACTATAGGACCCCGACTATAGGACCCCGACTATAGGATCCCCTCTATAGGACCCAGGCTATAGGACCCCATGTATAGGACCCCGAGTGTAGGACCCTGAATATAGGACCTCGAGTATAGGACCCCGAGTATAGGATCCCGAGTATAGGACCCCGACTATAGTATCCCAAGTATAGGATCCCGACTATAGGACCCCGAGTATATGACCCCGAGTATAGGACCCCGACTGTAGGACCCCAAGTGTAGGACCCCGACTATGGGGCCTCGACTATAGGGCCTCGACTATAGGACCCCGACTATAGGATCCCGAGTATAGAACCCTGACTATAGGATCCCCACTATAGGACCCAAGCTATAGGACCCCGAGTATAGGATTCCGACTGTAGGACCCCGAGTGTAGGACCCCGAATGTAGGACCCCGACTATAGGATCCCCGACTACAGGACCCCGACTATAGGACCTCGACTATAGGACCTCGACTATAGGACCCTGAGTGTAGGATCCCGAATATAGTACCCTGGGTATAGGATCCCGACTATAGGACCCTGACTATAGGATCCCATCTATAGGACCTTGACTATAGGACCTCGACTATAGGACCCTGAGTGTAGGACCCTGAGTGTAGGACCCCGGGTATAGGACCCCGACTATAGGACCCTGACTATAGGACCCCGACTATAGGACACCACCTGTGCGTCTGCCCCAACAAGGCATATCACATTCATTCATCATGCGCAAGACATTAAGTGTTTAATTATTCTGATTCCCAAGTAAAGTTATTTTTTTGTACCAGTCACTCGGATTACTGAGGCATCTGCTCATCTGTTACCGGCAGGGTGCGTAAGAAAATTTAGTAAATCAGAACTATTTTTGGAAAAGCATATTAGATGTCAGTTCTTGACAAATGCGTCAGGAAGCGAGACGGTGACTGTAAAATCCTGAAAATGAATGAAAGCACAAGACGATGCTAAACGCGAAAGGCTAAGGCCATGTGCACAAACTGCATTTTTTAATGCATTTTTTGGTGCAGTTTTGTTACAAATCTGCAAGTCAATGAGAATCCTAACTTGCTGTGTGCACGTTGCTTCTTATTTCCTTGCAGATTTGGTGCAGAAAAAAGAAGCAGGGTGTCAAGTCTTGGTGCGTTTTTCAGCCCTTCCACCCATTGACTTCATTATGAAAAAAAAATAGAAGAAAGCAGTGGAAAAAATCCAGCTGGACTCCAAAGGGATAAATAAAAATGCTTCTTTATTTGTATCAACTCGATTAAAAATATATATCCATTTCTCAAGTAAAGACACCGGCTTGTTCACACTGATGCATGGCAGATGTATACTACTACGCGTTTCGGCGGAACGCCTTCCTCAGGACCAGGTATGACCTGAGGAAGGCGTTCCGCCGAAACGCGTAGTAGTATACATCTGCCATGCATCAGTGTGAACAAGCCGGTGTCTTTACTTGAGAAATGGATATATATTTTTAATCGAGTTGATACAAATAAAGAAGCATTTTTATTTATCCCTTTGGAGTCCAGCTGGATTTTTTCCACTGCTTTCTTCTATTATCTTCCCGGCTTGCTGCCGTAATCCGTGCCGGACCAGAGGGGACTCATAGGAGGATATATTCAGGCTTGTCTCTGCAGTGGTGAGCGGTTTTGTTCCTTTTTGTAATTATGAAAAAAACCCACCAAAAACGAGGCAAAAATGCACCTAATTTTTTTTGGTCCATTTGGCAGATGATGCAGATTTGGTGCAGAAAATTTGTGCACTAAATACTCAGTGTGCGCACATAGCCCAAGAATTCCATTGCCTGTTAGTAGCTCTGCAAAAAGTCTAGTGGTTGCACAAAGAGTTAACTAAGAATCCTTCAGTGAGCTCATTCTCACACAGATTTGGTAACTTGCTTATCTGTCTTTATTGAGCTTCTCTCAGTTGATTAATGACCACATGAAAGAGCAGCTCTACTTTGATGTGGTCTGTAGATATAAATATACCTAAGAGGAGTTCAGAAAAAGAGTTACAAACTACCCTGCGGAAGGAGCTCACTGACTGATTCCCAGTTAGTCTCGATTGCAACGAGAAAGTCAAATTTTTCAATGAAACCAAATTGCAAAAAGTATTTCTGGCCCAATATTCCAAGTATTACACTAAAAACAAAATGCTATTGAAGGTATCAAGATCTGTTAATCTGGGGATGGGGTTGTTGGATTTCGACCTCCTTATCCCATTGTTTGGGGACATAATCCTTGAGAATAGACAGGCACTGGCTTATTCCTATGTAGAAGGTTCATGACTATGAAGAACTCAGACAGATAAAGTCGTCCAAACTAATATTTGTAGCCCTGTCCTCCCTAGCATCATCACGAGTCAATCGGTCACTGTTCCTGCAAATCAAACACACTCCTCCGCTGCTGCTTTCATCAATCGTTCTCTCTATTCTGATGAATGTGATTTATTAGATTTCAGAAAAGAAAAAAAAAGTTGAAAACTAACAAAAAGCCTAAATTTACCTGTGTGTCTGTAGGAGATTAACCCTCGGATGACATCGAGCTGGGTGAATTTCTCCACTGTGACTCCCCCCCTCTGGATCATTCCATACAGGGGATTGCGAGCGATCATGTACGTGAGCCTGGAGTCGTCGCTGTCTGGATCGGTTGCGTACAGATTGTCAGTAGTCACGTAGATGTGGCCGCCCTCTGGACAGGACAGGGAGGATTTCAGGCCGGATCGTAGCTCCGGGGGCTCATCATTAACGGGGGAGATCTTAGGACCAAAACAACACGTGGAAGGAAAAATATCCTAAATGTGCAAATTTGTAATCTTTGGGTACATTGGATTAGATACATATACAACTTTTTTATATTTGGAACTATATTAAAACTTATTTAATTCTTTGGAGCTGAGATCCCTTTTAAACGTCTTTGGAGTAGAGGAAACTCATAAAGAGCATTAACCTTAACCCCTTCACCCCCCGTGGACTTTCCGATTGTTTTGTTTTTTTGCTCCCCTTCTTCCGAGAGCCGTAACTTTTTTTTATTTTTCCGTCAGTCTTGCCATATGAGGGCTTGTTTTTTGAGGGACAAGTTGTACTTTTAAATGAAACCAAAGGTTTTACCATATAGTGTACTGGAAAACAGCAAAAAAATTCCAAGTGTGGAAAAACTGCAAAAAAAGTGTGATGGCACAATAGTTTTTGGGATATTTTATTCACTGTGTTCACTATATGGTAAAACATGTATCTATGTGATGCCTGAGGTCGGTGCGAGTTTGTAAACACCAAACATGTATAGGTTTACTTGTATCTAAGGGGTTAAAAAAAATTCACAAGTTTGTCCAATAAAAGTGGCGTACGTTTTGCGCCATTTTCCAAAACCCGTAGCGTTCTCATTTTTTGGGATCTATGGCTATGTGACAACTTTGCGCCTCGAGCTGACATTTTTAATGGTACCATTTTTGCGCAGATGCTACATTTTGATCGCCTGTTATTGCATTTTGCGGAAAACTTGCGGCGACCAAAAAACTTAATTTTGGCGTTTGGAATTTTTTGGGCGCTGCGCCATTTACAAATCATATTAATTGATTTTATATTTTGATAAATCGGGCATTTCTGAACATGGCGATACCAAATATGTGTATATTTTTAACTCTTTAATTTTCAATGGGGTGAAAGAAGGGTGATTTGAACTTTTAGGGTTTTTTTTGTTTTTTTTTTAATTTTTTAAAACTTTTTTTTTTTACTTTTTTTCTTATTTTACTAGTCCCCCTAGGGGGCTATATGGATCAACTATGCGATCGCTCTGCCCTATCTGCTGATCACAGCAGATAAACAGCAGATATGCTCACTTTCTGATTCACTTGGCTCCGGGCCGAGTGAAACCGAAAGTGACTCATGATAGCTACAGGCGTCATCACATGACCCTGTGCTACCATGGCAACCACTGAAAGTCACGTGATCACGCACGTGACTTCCGTTGGGGGCGGCGGTAAGTGAAAATAATGGCCACGCGCATATACATCTCGCTGCCAGACTTTGGCAGCGAGATGTAAGGGGTTAAATGTTCCGGGTGGAATGCGATTCCACTCGTAACATGCAGGCACACATGTCAGCTGTTGAAAACAGCTGATATGTGCGTGGATTGCCGCGACCTGCCCACGGCAGGAGGCAGGGATTAACCTCACACAATCCATGACGGATAGATCCGTCATGGGTCGTGAAGGGGTTAAAGGGTGTGTAGACTTTTGCAACCATTTTTGGGGGGGTTGTTCCAATTTATGTAAAGTACAATGAAGCAACCTTGCAAATAGTCTTGAGTAAAAGTCTTCTGACATTTTGTGTATGCAGCTCCCATGCAGACCTATGTGTCATCATGACAACGAACCGACCTTGAGCAGTCGCATCCCTGTTATCAGCCATTTCAGCTCTTCAATAGTTTAGCCGGCAAAAAATGTCAAAACTGTTCCTGCTGCACCAGAATTACCTTATGACATAAAGTAGAGATCATGCTTGGGCAGAAATATTTTCTACATTTCATGTCGGACAAACCAATGTGGAAAACTGGAGTCATACTCTCCCTGAAATAGCTGATAACAGGGAACAATAGACATGCACTTAACCAAGCAATGTATACCAGCCTCATGGATGGCATTTGTTGGGCCCACGACCCTAATGTGGTGTTCTCTTTGTAATTACGGTAATACTAGAAAAATACCCGCAGCTCCACTCACAGAAAATATGTAAGGCCTCTTTCACACGCCCGTGAAAATCACGCATGTGTTTCACGGACGTGTCAAAGATGCGTATTGCCCTCGGTGAGCCGTGTGTATGGCACACGTGTGTTCTCCGTGTGTTACCCGTGATAACACACGGAGAATGGGAACTTTCTGCTCACCAGTCCCTGGCGTTGCTGTCCATGGTGCTGATCTTCGGTCTCCGGTCCTGCCGACTCCCCGCTGCTGCTGCTTCCGGTCACAGTGAAGTGAATATTAAATGAGCATAATGAGCGGCGGTTGGCAGCAAGTGACAGCAGCGGCAGAGACAGCAGGGCTGGAGAAGGTGAGTAAAGATTTGTTTTTTTTTCTCTCAGACACATGTCTTTTCTCCGGTACGTGTCACACGGAACACATCAGTGTGGTCCGTTTGCATTACGTGTGACACCCGTGATGCCGTAGAAAAACGGACATGTCGGCGTGAGAAACACACGGACACACATAAGTACGGAACGGACACACGTTCCGTTCGAAAATACTTACGTGTGTCCTAAACCATATGAAAACATATGTCAACGTGTGTACGTGTCTCCGGTACATGAGAAAACTGCCAAACATGTACCGGAGATAAAAAGAACCTGCAGACAAGATTTCATCAGTGATCTTTGGCGCGGTTTACAAAGCCCCAAACATGTACCGGAGGCACGTACGTGTGAAAGAGGCCTAAGGTTGTTGGTTATACTCGCAAAGGTTAAATTTGCTATATGCATCAAGAATGATCTTACTGGGAGGCAATTCTCATAAATGAGGCCCCAGTTACTTCTACAGGGGCTATAGACAACCAGAAGCGATCTTCCTGTGAGGCAATCCTCATAAATGAGGCCCCAGTTACTTCTACAGGGCCTATAGACAACCAGAAACGATCTTCCTGTGATGCAATTCTTATAAATGAGGTCCCAGTTACTTCTACAGGGGCTATAGACAACCAGAAACGATCTTCCTGTGATGCAATTCTTATAAATGAGGTCCCAGTTACTTCTACAGGGGCTATAGACAACCAGAAACGATCTTCCTGTGAGGCAATTCTCATAAATGAGGTCCCAGTTACTTCTACAGGGGCTATAGACAACCAGAAACGATCTTCCTGTGAGGCAATTCTCATAAATGAGGTCCCAGTTACTTCTACAGGGGCTATAGACAACCAGAAACGATCTTCCTGTGAGGCAATTCTCATAAATGAGGTCCCAGTTACTTCTACAGGGGCTATAGACAACCAGAAACGATCTTCCTGTGAGGCAATTCTCATAAATGAGGTCCCAGTTACTTCTACAGGGGCTATAGACAACCAGAAACGATCTTCCTGTGAGGCAATTCTCATAAATGAGGTCCCAGTTACTTCTACAGGGTCTATAGACAACCAGAAACGATCTTCCTGTGAGGCAATTCTCATAAATGAGGTCCCAGTTACTTCTACAGGGGCTATAGACAACCAGAAACGATCTTCCTGTGAGGCAATTCTCATAAATGAGGCCCAAATTTCCCTCAAATCAGGTGAAAACTGTGTTTTTGCATTCACCAGGCTCCACACACAGATTTTCTAATTTATATACAGAGATTTGGAGAAGAAAATTACCTGGACCTTCAGCTCTGCGTCTGCGATGTTCTTGCCATCTGTCACAGTAAAGATGATGGCGTCCTCCAAAGACTCAGAGTCATCATGTTGATATCTGCAAATTATAGTGAAACAAACATGAGTTAGGTGCTGTGATGCCCCCTATACATAAACTAGTAAAAGAAAACTGACACCAAAAAGGCATAGGCAGTCATATAAAAGCCCTGGAAGTGCCGCCCATCTGTGCACAGTGCTCATTGTTTCATGAGCACTGAGTACGGGAAGACTGAGAAGGCAGAAACGGTGAAAAAGTCGTCTCTGACTGCCAGGAAGATTAAACAGCAACCTTAGTGGTAAAGAGCAAAATGACCTCATCCTTTAAATTACTGACCAACTATGTAACTTCCCTAAAATGTTGAGATTTCCATTAAGTGTCCCTGCCTTTTTGTCTTCTAGGCTGGGACTGACCCACAGGACGACCGGAGAATCCTCTGGTGGGCCTTGTTGCAGTAGAACATCATTTACGCCCCGAATATGATCAGTACTCGGCACAATACACTTGTTTCACTATATACAGATAAAGGAAGCATCTCATCATTCATTTTATAAACGAATATTATTATAGGGATATTATTATATACAAATTATTTAGGGATATTATTATATACAAACATGGGTACAGTTGTGAATGTAATGTTTGCATGCAGTTGATCAGTGGCCCCCAGCGTCAGTGTTACTGGTGGGCCCCTGCCGCCCCAGTCTGACACTGGACGAGGATGATTCCTCCTATTACTCTTATCACTGCAGCAGAATGTGTTTGGGTCCTCTGTACATCCTCCTGGCATTCTGTCCCTATGAATACAGGTCAAAGCATTCCTCTATCACTCAGTGGCAGCGATGCGCTCGCCCCCCCCGGCTTGTCTTGAGGGTGGGATGTTTTTTTTCCTTTTTTCACCCTCTTGATCTCAGAGGAGGTTTGCTTTTCTCAGCCCCCGGTCCCAAAAGATGAAAGAACCTATGGGATTTTCCATTCTTCCACTGCGTAAACTCACTGCTGCTCTTTTGTGGTGGTCTCTGATAATGGGCCGAGGAGACCCCTCTGCTCAATCGCCGCAGACAATACGTTCCCCGTCTCCAGAGATGGGAGGATTTTTATTATCTTATGTAATGCAGCGAGGGTTTGATTCCACCACATCTGCGCAGCGTTTTATTACGTCTGGTGTTGTACAATGACTGATAAAGTCGTAATGTCTGATAATGGGAAGCCTATCGCTGCTTACATGGTGGGATTAATTAGGGGCATTGCACCGAGTCTGGGGACCTCTTGTAGGGACCGTCATATCATATAGGGGGCAGTATATACCGTATATAGACAGAGGATGACTGGGATTATGGTGATGCATTAACATTTATACAATACAAAGTTTAGAAAGCAAAGAAAAGAAATTTAGATGCTACATTAATAGGAATAATGGACTAGGGTTTCTTGGATTCCCCCATAAATTGCTACTATATCTCATATAATGAAGTGTCTGTATGGATACCGCTAGAATATGTGCCAAAGAGATGTCACAACAGTGCCGAAAAGCTCACCAAAAATAAAGCCTGCGACTAAGCCTGAGACTAAGCCTGAGATTAAGCCTGAGACTAAGCCTGAGACTAAGCCACGTGTGACAGACAGTCCTGTGGTGTCCAGCTATAGAAGGTCACAGCTTTTAGCTGCGCAAATTAACGTAACCTATTATTTCTGCTTGGTTTTTATCCCCTTCCCTTTAGGACCCTGTGGAGTTCTTCAGCTTTTCAGCTGCTTTTCATCAGTACTTCCCTTGGTGTCTTTATATACAGCACCTTCACTTCCTATTACTCGGTGCTGGTGAAAGTTCATATACTTTTATCAAGTTTTCAATGCAAGCAGTCAGCTTGCATACATCTGGAGAATCCTGGTGGTTGTTGCAGTTTCTCTCCCTGAGTCAAATGGAGACAAGTTGTTTGTTGTTTTCCCTTGTTTGTTATCCCTGTATGTCCTTTAGTGCCTAGTGGGGTTGACGAAGCTTATCCTATCCGCTCCTTACCTACAACCCAGATCAGGGTCAGCCAGGGTCAGGTATCCAGTTTGGTGCATAGGTGCAGAACCTATCTAGAGTTGAGAGGGAAGCCAGGGCCCAGCGGTAGGCCTCATCAAGGGTCACAATCTCCCCCTTCCCTAAACACTGGGTTTGCCTTCACTTTTGCCATTTACTTGGTACTTCCCCTACATAGAGTGACAGCTAAAGCCAGAGATAGAGTCGGAGATAAAGCCAAAGATGCTCCTCATGATGCTGGAGAATGCAGCAATGCTTCTATATAGTGCCAGAGACGCTAACATTCAAAGATTCTCCTCACACAGGACACTGACGCTCGGGGTACAGGATAGTGACACTGGGGGTACAGGATAATGACACTGACACTGGGGGTACAGGATACTTACACTGACACTGGGGGTATAGGATAATGACACTGACACTGGGGGTACAGGATAATGACACTGACACTGGGGGTACAGGATAATGACACTGACACTGGGGGTACAGGATAATGACACTGACACTGGGGGTACAGGATAATGACACTGACACTGGGGGTACAGGATAATGACATTGAGACTGGGGGTACAGGATAATTACACTGACACTGGAGGTATAGGATAATGACATTGAGACTGGGGGTACAGGATAATGACACTGACACTGGGGGTACAGGATAATGACACTGACACTGGGATACAGGATAATGACACTGACACTGGGGATACAGGATAATGACACTGACACTGGGGGTACAGGATAATGACACTGACACTGGAGGTACACGATAATGACACTGTCACTGGAGGTACAGGATAATGACACTGACAGTGGGTGTACAGGATAATGACACTGACACTGGGGGTACAGGATACTTACACTGAGACTGGGGGTACAGGATAATGACACTGACACTGGGGATACAGGATAATGACACTGACACTGGGGGTACAGGATACTTACACTGACACTGGGGGTACAGGATAATGACACTGAGACTGGGGGTACAGTATAATGACACTGACATTGGGGGTACATGATAATGACACTGACACTGGGGGTACAGTATAATGACACTGACACTGGGGTACAGGATAATGACACTGAGACCAGGGGTACAGGATTATGACACTGGAGGTACAGGATAATGACACTGACACTGGGGGTACAGGATAATGACACTGAGACTGGGGGTACAGGATAATGACACTGAGACCGGGGTACAGGATAATGACACTGAGACCGGGGGTACAGGATAATGACACTGACACTGGGGGTACAGGATAATGACACTGAGACCGGGGGTACAGGATAATGACACTGACACTGGGGCTGCAGGATAATGACACTGACACTGGGGGTACAGGATAATGACTGACACTGGGGGTACAGGATAATGACAGTGACACTGGGGGTACAGGATAATGACACTGACACTGGGGTACAAGATAATGACACTGACACTGGGGGTACAGGATAATGACACTGACACTCAGGGTGCAGGATAATGACACTGACACTGTGGGTACAGGATAATGACACTGAAACTGGGGGTACATGATAATGACACTGACACTGGGGGTACAGGATAATGACACTGAGACTGGGGGTACAGGATAATGACACTGAGACGGGGGTACAGGATAATGACACTGAGACCGGGGTACAGGATAATGACACTGAGACCGGGGGTACAGGATAATGACACTGACACTGGGGGTACAGGATAATGACACTGAGACCGGGGGTACAGGATAATGACACTGACACTGGGGGTGCAGGATAATGACACTGACACTGGGGGTACAGGATAATGACTGACACTGGGGGTACAGGATAATGACAGTGACACTGGGGGTACAGGATAATGACACTGACACTGGGGTACAAGATAATGACACTGACACTGGGGGTACAGGATAATGACACTGACACTCAGGGTGCAGGATAATGACACTGACACTGTGGGTACAGGATAATGACACTGAAACTGGGGGTACAGGATAATGACACTGACACTGGGGGTACAGGATAATGACACTGACACTGGGGGTACAGGATAGTGACAGGCTGATAATTTAAGGCTCCTTTACATGGAACGACCGATTGTGCGATTTCACAATCGATCGTATCCGCCCCCGTCCTTTTTGCGTCACGGGCAAATCGCTGCCCGTGGCGCACAAAGTCGGTAACCCCCCGTCACACATACTTACCTCTCGTCCGACCACGCTGTGGGCGGCGAACGTCCACTTCCTGGAGTGGGAGGGACGTTCGGCGTCACAGTGACGTCACACGACCGCCGGCCAATAGAAGCGGAGGGGCGGAGATGAGCAGGATGTAAACATCCCGGTCACCTCCTCCCTTCCACACAGAGCCGGCGGCTGACGCGGGAGGCAGGTACGCGATGTTCATCGCTCCCGTAGTGTCACACGGAGCGACGTGTGATGCCACGGGAACGATGAACAACCGGCGCCCGATTTCAGAACCGATATTATGGAACTTAGCGACCAGTACACGACTCACGATTTGTGAGCGATACTGCGTCGCTATGAGGTGTCACACAGGCCGGCATCGCCAGCGATGCCGGATGTGCGTCACAAAAACCGTGACCCCGACGATCTATCGCACGATAGATTGTCTGGTGTAAAGCAGCCTTTAGTGTTTTTCTTTCATCGCCATTTACTCTTTCTATAACTTTCATGTATTTTGCACTGATTTCGTACCGAACTTTGTAGCTCCGCAGCTCCTCCAGGCTGAATGTGCTCCCCTCAGTTATTGGGACTCCATGCAGCTCCACATTTCCGTGTCGGGGTCCTGATTTCAGTCCGATTCTCAGATTCTCAACTTTTGTGTCTTCATCAGAAATGACAAGACTTTCGGCGGTAATGAGACAGCTCGCTCCCTCCTCCGTCCTTACAGGGTGGGTGGAGATCTGAAGAACAGAATCACTGGAACATTATAGCATAATACATAATAATCGTCACACAGGTAAGAGGGGGTCCCAGGAACACAGAAACCTCCATCAATTCTTCAGTGCGTTATATACTGTTACCGCACTGCACATATAGCGTAGAAAATCCAGCGTAGTGTTTGATAAATTTGGCGTAATTGAAGATATAACACTTCTGCCTGGAATCATTGCTCCACTTTTTACACCACTCCCTTATTGGAGTGAGAATGTGACATCTTATTATAAAGTCCCAAGTCATAAATGTGTCAACAGCAGTGACGAGAAATAAAGATTGGGAAACAACGAGAAAAGTGGGTATAAAGTAGGTAACAAGACTCCATAAATTATTATTATGAGTATTATTAGTATTATTAAATTTTTTAATTATTACATTTTTTTAAATATACATTATTAAATATAACTTATGAGCCATAATGTTACTGAAAACCAAATTATATAAGAAAATCAATATTTTATTAGACACAAATTGTACAGAGTTAAAAACCTTTAAAAAGCCAAATGCAGGACTAGGTCTCCAGAAGAAAATGCATAATCCACAATAATAAAGAGTAATGAAAAATGTGTCAAAGAGGCCTAAAGATTGCATATAAAAACGAAGAACAATTACATATATAAATAATAAATAAATAATGCCCCTAGGTAGCACTTAAAACCCCCAAAAGAACTGGGGAATAGGTGTATATATAGATGGATATGATGTTCTAAATAAGATGTCCAGAATGAAATATATGAGATTCCAGAGAGACAAAATTAACAGATCCAAAGAAGCGTGTGATCAAGCCGTGCAAACCAAAAATGGATAAGGTCTGAGCCCCATGTGTTACGCCAAAAAGAGATGGCTTCATCAGGGGTGAAGAGATAATATAATAGATAAGTACCGGTATTTATAGACACTTAAATTGATTATTAATTTTCAGTCAATCCACACAGATGAAAAAACTTTACACGCCCCATGATTAAAGGTAAAAGATTAAATACCTGTAAATTAAATGCTTAGTTAGAAGAATGCAGGTCATAATAAACCACACTACTATTGAGGAACACGGCGTGCGCACCACAGTGGACCTGACCACCGGAAGTGGTAAAAGCAGAAGCCGGAAATTAAATGAAGGCCTGGCGTGCATGCCACAGTGGACGGGACAGCTGAGGCAACCAAGATGGAGACCGGAAATGACGACGCCTCGACGTGCTTGTCACAACGGACCACACCGCTGGTGGAAGTAGAGTAATAAGACAACATGATTGACAACTTGTGTGTCAAAATGAAACGTGATGTCTACAAAAAGATTCCTTGATGGCCATTAAGAATCTCGTGATAGTATATCCTAGTGAATTCCAGCGTGAAACCCATTATCCAATCAAAAGTGCATAAGACATTGAGAAGAAGTACAGAATGAATATAAAAAATTACAACTGGACTGCCAGGAGGAAAGAATTTAATTAACAAGAGATACCAAGGGTCCACAATAAAATGCAATAAAAAATATACAGAATTTGTGGAATAAATTAAAGTGATGAGTGCCATTTTGACTTTTATTTAAAAAAAAACCATATAAATATAATAAGAATATGTTAATGAGTTCAATGAAGTGGAGGAGATGTTCTAGGTCAGACGGATTTTCAAAAGATATGAGTTGAGTAGAGATGAATTTTACGATATCTCGATTGGACCCATCTAAAATAGAAAATAGTAAAACGTCGTCTATGTATCTGAACCTTTTGAACCCACACTTTAGAAACAATTGAGAGAACTACAGGTATGCCCCCTCCCCACACACCAACTACCTATATATATATATATATATATATATATATATATATATATATATTATATATATATATATACTGTGTGTGTGTATATATATATATATATATATATTTATATATATATATATTTATTTATATATATTGGTAGTTGGGGTGTGGGGAGGGGTATACCTGTAGTTGTCTCAATTGTTTCTAAAGTGTGGGTTCAAAAGGTTCAGATACATAGACGACGTTTTACTATTCTCTATTTTAGATGGGACCAATCGAGATATCGTAAAATTAATCTCTAGTCAACTCATATCTTTTGAAAATCCGTCTGACCTAGAACATCTCTTCCACTTCATTGAACTTCCTGGATGTAAAGATTCATGTTGAATGGCACAAACATTTCCACCTATTTACATCACAAGGTAACGTCCACAAATAGCCTTCATTATTTCTCTAGTTTTCATCCAAAGCATCTAAAGAAGGGAATACTCATTGACCAGTTCCTAAGAATCAGGAGAGATTATAGTGGTGAATTTCACTCTCAATCTCGGCATCTAATTAAATGATTAAAAACTTAAACTAGGGGTGATTGGAAAAAAATATATTATCGAGGATGGATATATTCAAGCCCAAAAATAAAATTCGAGAACCATCTATCTATCTGGTGTCTACGTAGAACAACCAATGGAGTGAACAGTACAGTTTACTTAATCAACTATTATTGACTAGAGCATATTGTTCTTCCAAAACCTTCCCTCACAGGTAGGAGGGCTAAAATTCTAAGGACCGGCTCAGAGGAAGTAATTTTTTACCCCCAACTGTTCACTTCAGTAGTGGCTTTACCTGTCGGGAATCACATGCTCATGGTGAGTGTTCAATCTGACAATTCATTCCTTTCTCATACATTTTTTCTAATCCTACAGATGGAAGGAATTTCTATCTTAAGAATTACATTAACTGCCGTTCAAAAAATGTCATCTATGTCTTGACTTGTCCATACTGGAAGCTGTATGTGGGTCAGACAACACAGGAGCTGCATAAAAGGATCCAGGAACAGTTCTCCAATATTGCTCTGGCTGCAAGACGTCAGGAACAGGGGAAGCCCCTATCTTCTGTAGAAACACATTTTTCTCAACATCATCAATGCACAGTAAGTGGTACATCTATTACTGGACATGGTCTCTATCAATATCACAGGAGGAGATATTACAGCTTCACTCTTGCGTATGGAATCAAAGCGGATTTATTCCCTCACCTGTCTCTCCAAGACTCCAAGCGGCATTAAGGAGGATCTTTTGTTCACAGGTTTAAATAAGAGAAAACAATATTTTTCACATATTTAGTGCAAATCCCTTCAGGGGATATCCTTATCGCTTTCTTTTCGCAGTCACATAACATTTTATTTTTAACCATTTTTCTTATTTGTATATTTACAGGTGTATAACTGAACTCATTATTATTTTTTTTTTTGTTTGTTTTGTTTTTCACCTTTCAATTAAGATTACACAAGATGGAATTCTTTCACCTCACCTAAAGGAGAAGAAATTAACAGGATTAACCTGTATGAAAATTAGAGAATCTAATGGTATTCATATTTTTGTGGACTTCATATCCACTTTTATGAGGACGATTCATTCTGTACAGATATAATAATAAACATATACAAAGTTTTATGTATGCGCCAATATATTTATGTGTACTTAACTATTTATGTATTATGATTGATATATATATATCAGCATTGATAGATTGATTGATTGATCATACATATAGCATTGAAGATGAGCTCCTGAGTTTTTCATCATTTATACCTTGTAATGAGCGAACAGTAAGACAAAACCTTGAAAAATTCGACTCTGTGGAACAGGAAAGCGAGCTGGACTGAGCTGGACTAAAGATTTTTATGAAAAAAGAGGAAATAGAGGATTTAAAGGACATAAGAAAAAACCTGTTGAAGGACAGATCACATACAACAGGAGGACTCCAAACTGACATCTGACACCCAGAGATCTGCACATCTAAAGGTAGGACCATCCTCCATCCATACCACAACCTACAAACAGTGCTGTAATTACATCTCTGATAAATAAGGATTATTATAAAAATGGAAAATATAAATGTAGAACAAGTAACTGGGCAGAGAGCAGAGCTGGAGACACCCGACACCAGGAGGTCACACACTCTGGAAATCACATACTCTGAAAGGCAGAAAAGCATTCATGCACAAAAAGCCATTAAACATGCAAAGATTAGAGAAGAGCCAGAGACCCTCTTTCCTGATTTTACCTCTAAAGAGGAAGATAAAAGGAAAACCAATTATTTATTTTTCACAGACCAGCCCTTAGCCTGGCACACCGCTCTGTGCAATCAATATAAGTATATATCCAAGAACGGCAATACTAAGGGCCAGCAGATCAGAATTAGAAACCAAAAAGAAGACGAGACCAACTCACTGACCATAAACGTGTACAATAACGGCATAATCATGGTACAAGGGGCTGAGGAAAACTTACAGAAATTTGAAGACAGCTTTTCTCAAATTAAACTCCAGGCACAAAACTGCAAAGAACAACAAACCCCAGCAGCCACCATCACCTCTACAGAGACCTCCAGAGACAGAACTGCAGCCCCCAACACTTCACACCCCTCACCCGAGACCCTCAGAGACTGTTTATCTCAACTAGAAAGAGACTTTGTACAATTTAAAGAAGAACTTCAAAGAAACCTTGGTGACAGAAATGCAAATGACCAAGTAATGAATGAGATAAGCACACTGAGATGTGAATATGCAGCAGTGAATATGCATCTGCAGGAAATAAGAAGCAAAATGTGTGAACTGCAGCAAGAAAATGCCCGACTGAGACTGGAGATAACAGAGCTGAAGACTCCGGGACACCTGAAACAGGAGGACGCCATAGAAACACAGAGGAGTGAAGACAACATGGCCCCCACTGGCCAGGAGGGAGCTATGGTAACTAACACCAGAACAGACACAATGGCCTCCACTGGCCAGGACACTGAGATACCAAATAACTCCAACAATATGAATGCTCCTGAAAATAACATAAGTGAACCACAAACCAGAGAAACAGAAAAGAGAAGAGAACTAGCCACCAGCAAAATCTCCAGCACAGACACCCAGCTTCACCCACGTACCCCACCCATGACCTCACAACGTTTTGATACCATCCTAATAATGGACTCAAATGGGAAATACCTGAAAACATGGCGACTATTTCCAGGAAAAAGGGTCAAAAAAATCCACTGTGCAACTATTGAGCAGGTGATGGCAGTCATCAATAACCCACGGTTCACAAGCCCAAATCATATTTTTATACACACAGGAACAAACAATCTGCCAGCCCAACACCAGAAGATCGCAGGACAACTGACCCAACTAGCAAAGACGGCAAAACTAAAATTCCCAGACAGCAAAATAATTCTATCATCTCTGCTCCCAAGAAATGATGTATCCAGCCAAACTACCCAGAACATCAACACGGACCTGACCACAAGAATCAAGGCTGTGCCCGACGTGATCCTGGCACAACACCCCTCCATAAAACACCAACACCTCTACGACGACAAGCACCTAAACAAACAAGGGGTCAGCCTACTGGCCAAAGAGCTGAAGGACATTATACTAAACAGAGACCCCATGCCTGGACTCAACAACAACCAAAATCCCATGGAAAGACCCCCAACAATAAAAAGACGGGAAACCCCAATTTCATCACAGGAGGCCAGAAACAAAGCCCTTCACCCAACATCGGGCCATCAGAGGAGGAGACCACCATGGAGGGGACCATCAACCCCACACAGAGACATGCAGGGCAGAGATATGGAAGAGATTAGAACCCTGCTCAGCACATTGTGCAGGAAACTAATGTGACTGGATCTAACATACCTATAAACCAGTCGTAAATCCAGAGTGTCTTACACAGCCGCACTCATTACAAGGTATATACACATGAGGTATATATAGAAAAAAAAATGACCTCATTCACAATCAGCAGCTGGAACATCCAAGGCCTGAGCACCTCGGCCTTTGGATGTAAAACAAATGACCCCGACTTTATTCAAAGACTGAAGAATATAGACATTCAGATCCTCCTGGAAACATGGACCAGAGCTGAAAACGAATCTCTGGTGCCAATCGGATACAGAGAAATCTCTGTCCCTGCCCTTAAAAATAAAAACATCAAACAGGGCCGCTGCTCAGGAGGAATATTGATCTGGTATAAAGAAGAGCTCCACCAGTACATCAAACCAGTGAAGAGAGGAGGCAGCCACATATGGATCAGAATCAGCAGCTCCATCCTCACCTCTCAGTCCGATGTCTACCTCTGCACCACCTATATACCACCGCCAGAGTCCCCCTACTTCAATCCAGACAGCTTTGAGATCTTACAAGAAGAAGCCACCCATTATCAGGTCCTGGGCAAAGTTCTCATCTTTGGAGACCTCAATGCAAGAACAGGGAGAGAAAAAGACTTTCTGACCACAGACGGAAACATCTACATATTTGGGGCAGAGAATGACAGTCACGACTCAGAACACTCAGAGAGAAACAGCTATGACAGTACAGTCAACAAAAGTGGCAAAAAGCTCCTGAACTTATGTAAAAGTTTAGGTCTTCATATTCTTAATGGACGTACAAAGGGAGACTCACTGGGAAGATATACACTAGACTCCCATGTAGGAAGGAGTGTAGTAGACTACGCCATTACAGATATGGACCCGGCAAATATTAGCGCCTTCATAGTCACCCCACAAACGCACCTGTCAGACCACAGCCAACTTCTCCTGTACATAAAATCTACAGAGAAACCATCCACACAAAAGCCACAGCAGAGCAGCCTCTACAACCGACCTCCATCCTATAAATGGTCCAAGACGTCAGAAATAAAATATAAAGAGGCTCCCAACAGACCGGAATTACAAGAGATGCTCCACAACTTCTACAGCTACAAGTACAAGTCAAACCCAGAAGGAGTGAATCAAGCTGCAAAAGACCTCAACAAAATATTCCACACCATGGCCAAATTGTCCGACCTCAAACAAGTCAACTACAAGAGGCCAAAAGAAAAGCAGATCAATGGTTGGTTTGACAAAGAGTGTAAAGCCGTTCGAAAGACCCTGAGAACAGCCTCAAACAATAAACACAGAGACCCCAACAACCCAGACCTGAGGGAAGCCTATGACACCATACAAAAGCAGTACAAAACCATCCTCAGGAGGAAGAAGCAGAGCTACATCTCTACCAAACTTAGCCAACTCCAAGACGCCCTCCAAGACAACTCCTTCTGGGAAATATGGAGCCACATGGACACAAAGAGCAAGAAAAAGACTGATACCCATATCCAAAATGGCAACATCTGGCTCCAGTACTTCAGAGACCTCTACAAAGACATCCCAAAAGAAGGACTAAGCCAAGAGCAGGAAAACATAACATCAAAACTAAAGGCAATGGAAGAGAAAATCAAAAACTTCCAAAACCCACTGGACACACCAATTACATTACAGGAAGTTGCAGAGAAAATCACTTCCATAAAGTGTAAAAAATCTAGTGGTCTGGATGGAATCCCCCCAGAGATGTTGAAGTACAGCCCACCAGAAATTCAAGCTGCAATGGTTAAACTGTTCAACATTGTGCTGAGTGCTGGCTACTTCCCTCGTACCTGGAACCAAGGACTCATTACACCGATCCACAAGAGTGGGGACAGGTATGACCCTGCCAACTACAGAGGCATATGTGTCAGCAGTAACTTGGGAAAACTGTTCAACAGCATCCTAAACAAAAGGATCATCAGTTTCCTTACCGAGCACAATGTCCTGAGCAAAAGCCAAGCAGGGTTCGTGCCAAACCACCGCACCACGGACCACATCTACACCCTGCACAGTCTCATTCAGAGCCACGTCCACAATACAAAGCATGGGAAGATATACGCCTGCTTTGTAGACTTTAAAAAGGCCTTTGACTCAGTGTGGCACCCGGGCTTGTTCTTAAAAATGCTGGAAAGCGGAATAGGAGGAAAGACCTACGATGTCATCAAAAGCTCCTACACCGAGAACCTCTGCAGCGTGAGTGTGAACGGTAGAAGAACGGCTTATTTCCAGCAGAGCCGAGGAGTCAGACAGGGCTGCAGCCTAAGTCCAACGCTCTTCAATATTTACATCAATGAGCTGGCTGCTGCTCTGGAATCTTCACCTGCTCCAGGTCTCACACTCCATGACGCCCAGGTGAAATTCTTGCTCTATGCAGATGACCTACTGCTGGTGTCACCAACCGAGAAAGGTCTCCAAGACAACCTACAAATTTTGGAGAAATTCAGCTCCACATGGGCACTACCGATCAATCTAAAGAAAACCAACATCATGGTGTTCCAGAAGAGAAAAAGAAGATTTGACCAGCATCCTTCATTTGTCGTAAACGGCTGCACTCTAACAGGAACAGACAAATACACCTACTTGGGCCTGGAAATTCACCAGTCAGGGAGCTTTAAACAAGCCATAGAGACCCTGAAAAACAAGGCCTGCAAAACCTTTTATGCCATCCGAAGGAAATTGTATCATCTGAAGCCACCAGTGAGGGTCTGGCTAAAAATCTTCGATTCCATCATTGCCCCAATCCTCCTGTATGGCAGCGAAGTCTGGGGCCCTCACACTTACCCAGATTGGTCAAGGTGGGACTCCAGCCCAACAGAAATATTCCACCTGGAATTCTGTAAGCACCTTCTCCAGGTCCATCGAAGCACCTCCAACAGCGCCTGTCGAGCTGAGCTGGGCAGATTCCCTCTACACCTAGCAGCTCTGAAGAGGTCACTATCATTTCAGGCTCACCTACAGAGTAGCAATCCAAGCTCCCATCACCACAAAGCTCTGATACATATACGTGGGCCAGATGAACCAGGACCCCGGGCACAGCCCTCCCAAACCCAACTGGACAAAATAACCAATCACAGCAGCCTGACAAGAACCAGAATCAGGAAGATGGTAGACGAGGGCCAGAAGAGGTACATCAGTGACTGGAGGACCGACATCAACACCTCACAGAAACTGACCACGTACCAGAGTCTACAGAGAGACTACAGACTGGCCCCGTATCTGGAGAAAATCCCGGACCCCAGAGACCGCAGGACCCTGAGCCGATATAGACTCAGTGCCCACAGTCTAGCCATCGAATCCGGTCGACACAAGCAGAGCTACAAGCCAAGGGAGGACAGACTGTGCCAACACTGTGACCTGGAGGCCCTGGAGGATGAAACCCACTTCCTGCTACACTGCACCAAGTACTCAGCAGTGAGGGACACTCACTTCAGGAGACTCTCCCATCTCTTCCCGGATTTCAGCTCCATGAAGGAGGAAGAGAAAATATATATCCTGCTGGGGGAAGAAGAGAGCGCAGTGGAGATAGCAGCGCGGTATGTGAGCGAATGTCATAGACTTCGAGAAAGAGAACTATGATAAGCCATGGACTTCCATAGCCCCCCATCCCAGATGTGGCCCCCCAATCCCCACCCTGGATATGCCCCATCCACCGTTACCACAGTCCCCACCGTGGATATGCCCCATCATAAGCCATGGACTTCCATAGCCCCCATCCTAGAAGTGCCCCCACAGTCCCCACCCTGGATGTGCCCCATCCATCCTTCCTACAATCCCCACCCACCATCCCCACAGCCCCAGGCCCTAATGTACACTTGCTTTGGCAAAACTAATTTGTATTTGGTCCTGCCAATAAAGCTTATTTGATTTGATTTGATTTGATTTGATTTATATATATATATATATATAGATATATATTAGTATATGTATACAGTCCCTGACAGAGGTTCTGTCGCTTATCCATATTATGTAAATAAAAGCTTATAACCTGCCTTTAAATTCATCCATTGGTTTTATAAATTACTCTTTTGAAAGCTGAAACTCTCTCAAATTTGGTTTAGGTTATGAAAATAAAGTTGCTGAAATATTGATCATTTAATAAACACAGAAAGGTCATCTTATGGCAAGACAAAAGTTTTGTCGCCCACAGAAAGTAATGTGAAATTCAAACAAGTAGTTAACTTCTAATACAAAGATATGTTGCATAACATTGGTGAATGAGGTTGTGGTGCTATTAGTGCCATATTTAATATTTTGTGTGACTTCCATGAGCTTGAAGGGCTGCATCCATGCGGTTCAACAATGATTCATGGCCATCAAGAAATCTTTTTCTAGGCATTATGTTTCATTTTGACATGCACGTCAGGGGGAGACATATCATTGGTGTAACCTGTGCAGCTGCACAGGGGCCCAAGGGGTAAGATGGGCCATTTCTATCTCCAAACCAGGTGGAATTGTGCATTTTGATGAATTATTGGGCTAAAAAGGGCCCATGTACTGTTTTTGCACAGGGGCCCTTTTCTGTCTGTGTCCATCAGTGACACAAGCTGTGACTCATGATGCCTTATTGCTCCACTCCTGCTGGCAGAGCGGTCCGTTGTGACAGGCACGCTGAAGCATCACCACTTCCAGTCTCGATCCTGGTTGCCTCTGCAGTGTTTTCCAGCATGGCAAGCGCACCACGGCCTTGTGTCATTTCCAGATGTCTAGTCCACTATGGCATGCCCGCCATGTTCCTCAATAGTAGTGTGGTTTATTATAACCGGCACTCTTCTGGCTAAGCATCTAATTTACAGGTATTTAATCTTGTACCTTTTATCATGGGGCATGTAAAGTTTTTCATCTGTGAGGATTAACTGAAAATCAATAATTAATTTAGGTGACTACATAGCTCTGGAAAAAAGTTAGAGACCACTGCACAGTTTTATAAGAATCAGCTTCTCTACATGTCTGTAGCCATTCCATTCCAGTGTCAGTTAAATTCCAACCAGAGTACAGACCGGCAGAGGGCGAAAGCGACTCACTACTGACCGGGATGACCGTCAGCTCATTCCAATGTCACTCAGCAACCGCAGGATGACATCAAGTAACCTACAAAAGGAATGTCAAATGGCAGCTGGGGTGAAGTACATGGCAAGAACGGTTCATAATAGGCTCCTGGAGGCAGGGCTCAAGTCATGTAAAGCTAGAAAAAAGCCTTTCATCAATGAGAAGCAAAGGAGAGCCAGGCTGAAGTTTGCCAAAGACCATAAGGATTGGACCACAGAGGACTGGAGTAAGGTAATCTTCTCTGATGAGTCTAATTTTCAGCTTTGCCCAACACCTTGTCGTCTAATGGTTAGACGGAGACCTGGAGAGGCGTACAAGCCACAGTGTCTTGCACCCACTGTGAAATTTGGTGGAGGATCGGTGATGATCTGGGGATGCTTCAGCAAAGCTGGAATTGGGCATATTAAACTTTGCGAAGGACATATGAATCAAGCCACATACAAGGTTATCCTGGAAAAACAGTTGTTTCCTTCTACTCAGGCAATGTCCACAATTCTAAGGACTGTTTTTTTTCAGCAGGACAATGCGCCATGCCACACAGCTAGGTCAATCAATGTGTGGATGAAGAACCACCGCATCAAAACCCTGTCATGGCCAGCCCAATCTCCAGACCTGAACCCCAATGAAAACCTCTGGAATGTAATCTAGAGGAAGACAGATAGTCACAAGCCATCAAACAAAGAACTGCTTAAATGTTTGGACCAGGAGTGGCATAAGGTCACCCAAAAGCAGTGTGAAAGACTGGTGGAAAGCAGCCAAGACGTGTATAAGCTGTGATTAAAAATCATGGTTATTCCACAAAATATTGATTTCTGAACTCTTCCTGAGATAAAACATTATTAGTATTGTTGTTTCTAAATGATTTTGCATTATTTGAGGGTTGAAAGCAATGCATTTTTTATTATTTTGACCATTTCGCATTTTCAGAATATAAATACAAAATTTATTGCTTGGAAATTCGGAGATGTTGTCAGTAGTTTGTAGAATAAAAGAACAATTTACATTTTACTCAAAAATATAAAGAGAAAAATCAGAAAAACTGAAAATTTTGGAGAGGTCTCTTAATTTTTGCCAGAGCTGTAAATACTTATCTGTTTGTATTCTCTCTTTCGCTCCTGATGGCGCCATCTCTTTTGGTGTAACGCTTGGGGCTCAGACCTTATCCATTTTCTCTATATTCTTTATGGTTAGATCTTCACATTCATTTTCCTCTGAAGACCTAGTCCTGCATTTTGCTTTTTAAATGTTTTTAACTCTGTACAATCTGTGTCTAATAAAATATTGATTTTCAGTAATATTATGGGCTCCTGGAGTCTACGCTACATCCTCTTTTCTGATATTATTAACGGGAACCTGTCACCACTTTTTTGGCCTATAAGCGGCAGCCACCACAACCGGGCTCTTATATACAGCACTCTAACATGCTGTATATAAGAGCCCGGGCCGGGAGTATAACATAAAAAACACTTTATAATACTTACCTAACGGTTGCTTGGTTGGCCATATGGGCGTCTCCGTTCTCCGGTGCCGGCGCCTCCTCTTTTGGCCATGTTTGTCCGCCTTCTTCTCTAGCCGCGGTGCATGACGCGTCCGACGTCATCCACACTCGCCGGCATTCAGGTCCTGCGCAGGCGCACTTTGATCTGCCCTGAGCAGGGTAGATCAAAGAATTGTAGTGCACCTGCGCAGGTCCGGCGAGTGTGTATGACGTAGGACGCGTCATGCACACAGAAGTCAGAAGGAGGACGAAGATGGCCGAAAGAGGCGGCGCCGGCACCGGAGAACGGAGACGCCCATCTGGCCAACCGAGCGACCGTTAGGTAAGTATTATAAAGTGTTTTTTATGTTATAGTCTTGGCCCGGGCTCTTATATACAGCAAGTTAGAATGCTGTATAGAAGAGCCCGGTGGTGGTGGCCGCAGCTTATACGCCAAAAAAAGTGGTGACAGGTTCCCTTTAATTTTCGTATATGGTACATTTCCCTCCATATTTGTTGGTGCCGGTTCTCTTTCTTATTGGTATTTACTGAGAAACAAAAATGGCACACAACTTTTATAAATCTGGCTAGAGAGTAGAAATTATGCAAAGGTGTACAACTGGGGTAAACCAGTTTTAAAATGTAATGCCGTTACCTTTGGTGCCTGATCATCCACAGGAATGACTGTTATGTTGAATACGAGTCCGGTCAGTTTCCCGCCATGCTGGTCACTAACAGAAAACTCAAACTGGACGTGCAGAGGATCGGGACCGATGTCATGAATCGGAGGCAAGTAGGCCACCTTCATATGGTTCACTGCGTGCTGGGATCAGGGAGACATTGATAAGTACTACATACAATATAACAAGGCCACCGACATGAGAACTCATTGTATCTATGGCCCAGTCCTCTCGCTACATAGATAGTTGGGGCTTCTAAATAGAGTCTGAATGCAATCGGTACTGCAGCTGAATGCAGATAGTGAGACAACCCACATGTTACCTGGGTGAAAGAGTTCAGGCCGGAAATTGATGGATCCTTTTCTAACAGATTTGAGGTGTCCACGAATATCAGCTTTCCAGCATCTTGAAGACTACAAAAGGAAAAAGGAGACAATACATGCGGAGATTAATGGATTCTCCAGTCTTGTCAACGGATAGAAACAACTTTTACATTTACAATAAAAAAAATCCTGTGTAGACCCAATAACCCTACAGTCGTGATACAATCCATAAACCATATCGGAAACACTCACCCCGGAGATGTGGCGGAGGAGCATGGTTTGCTGATGGTGTAGACAAGCTGACTCTCCGGAGATTCGGTATCGGTAAAATGGAGGTGCTGCCTGGTGATACGGCCGATCTCATTCTCCATCACTGAAATGTGCCTGCTTGTCCCAGAAACGTCTTTAGGGAGCTGATCCTTCACCGGAGAAATGTGGACAACAGCCGTCTAGAAAAGGCGAGATGAGTACTCAGGGGTGCAAAGAGGTCCTCGCTAATGTGACGCCCTGCACTAGCCAGGTAGTTACAGACATAACACACACACACCCCCTCCCCTGGATAGTCTACATCAGTCAAACAAACATCCTTGTTGCCTCCCTCCAGGGTCTGATGTCCACACCAGGTGGGGCGGAGCCAGGCGGTTGGCCCCACCCACCGAGGAGTTCACAGGCCTGGAGGCGGGAAAAAGTAGTTAGTTCAGTTTGGAGTTCAGTGGAAGTGGAAGTGGAGTTGAGTTTGGAGTGGAGAAACTGCTAGTCTCTGGGTAGGAGCCCAGGCACTGTCAGCAAGGTCGGCAGATGGTGGTGGCCGTCTGCAGGAGGTGGTGCAAGTCAGAAAAACCGTAGGACCGGGGACAGACGGTGGCCCGCCGGTACCGAGCCGGGGAGCAGAGTTGCATCAAGCACAAAGGCAGAGCCATCGGACCCCGACTAGACTGGGAGCCGCCGACAACGGTCAAATCCGAGAGTGACCGGAACCCCAGGGGTTTCCTAACACCCAAGACCCGTCAGAAGGCAACAGTCCACACAGTGAGGATAAAAAGCCACCGCCATAGGCTAGAGATCCAAGGGCCACCACCTGCGGGCAAAACGGGCTCCTTCGGTACATATACGCCAGGGAGCGGACTACCGTTGGGAAACCATCGGAGTCAACACATACTACACAGGTGCAGGGAAAGACAGCCACCACCAACCTGTCCGGGGAGAGCAAAGAGACTGCAGCTGGCTGCGGGACCCGTCCATCCAGCCGTTTGGTTTACCAGAGACTCTGTGAATTTGTGCCTGAGTGAGTACCACAGTGCCATTCGGCACCACGCCGCGCTGCTTCTGCAACCCTGCACCCCAGCTACCCTGCCTCCCCGTATCACCACCGGGCCCCGGGATCACCAACCCCTACCCACAGAGGGGGAACCAAAATCCTAGCTGCTCCCTACCATCGCTCCCGGGATCCCCGTCACCAGCAGCGGTGGTGCCTTTTATCACCACGACCCGTGGGTGGCGTCACGAACTATCTCCCAAAACAAACCATCCCCTTTTCACTCGTCGGCGAGGAGCGCTGCTCGAGTCCCCGGGTCCGGCCCACGAGCTCGAGCCACCGAGCAGCAGCAGCAGACGCGGACCCGAGCGTAGTGAGAGCGTCCCCTCCGCCCGCGACACTAATATTCATAAAACCGTAATAATATTTATTAGTCCTCATAAATATTAATCCCTCCTCATAAATATTATTCCTCATCATGAATATTAGTCCCCCTCATGAATATTAGTCCACCTCATGAATATTAGTCCCCCTCATGAATATTAGTCCTCCTCATTAATTAGTCTTCCTAAAAAATATTATTCCTCCTCATAAATATTAGTTTCCCTAATGAATATTTGTCCTCATAAATGTTAGTCCTTCTCAAAAACATTAGTCCTCCTCATGAATATTAGTCCTCATGAATATTAGTCCTCCTCATTCATATTAGTCCTCCTCATTCATATTGGTCCCTCCTTGTGAATATTAGTCCTGCTCATGAATATTAGTCCTCCTATTGAATATTGGTCCCTTTTGATATTAGTCCTCCTCATCAATATTAGTCCTCCTTATGAATATTGGTCCCTTCTCATGAATATTAGTCCCTCCTCATGAATATTGGTCCCTTCCCATGAATATTGGTCCCCCCTCATGAATATTGGTCCCTTCTCATGAAGATTAGTCCTCCTCATGAATATTGGTCCCTTCTCATGAATATTAGTCCTCCTCATGAATATTAGTCCTGCTCATGAATATTGGTCCGTCCTTATAAATATTGGTCCCTCCTCATGAATATTGGTCCCTTCTCGTGAATATTAGTCCTCTTTATGAATATTAGTCCTCCTCATGAATATTAATCCTCCTCATTAACATTAGTCCCTCCTCATAAGTCTTAGTGCTCCTCATGAATATTGGTCCCTCGTCATGAATATTAGTCCTCCTCGTAATTATTAATGAGCCCTCCTGATAAATATGCTTATAATTTTTTCTCAGACCTGATCAATATAAAGAGACTTTCTGTCCTTTCATATGTTACTCAGTTGTCCTCGTGGTCATTAGTCTTTTCTGATGTCCTCCGGAGGTTCAGGGTTAATAATTACTACTCACGTGTCTCTCTGAATAATTCGGGGGTTCATGACTATCTGATAACACAAATTCAAAGGTGTCCTGGAATATTTCTCCCCCAAAGTGTCTGTAATAGATCAGTCCCCGGAACAGATCTCTCTGCAGGAACGTTTCTACAGGAAGCCCTAGAGGGAGAAGAAGATGTGGGAAACAGAAGATCGGAAATCAGACATATTCTGATAATGTCCTGCTCTCCCTGCAAACATTTGTATGGATCCATTGTATCCAAGGAAGTGATTATACATATTTGTAAATAATCTTGATCTGCTACCGTTAGATGCAAATTCATGGACGAGGTCCGTACTTATGTGCAGAGTGATGTACAAATCCTGGGACCCTCACTAATTACAAGAACAAAGAATATTCGAGACATTAATTTTAAGGAGACATCTATAGAATAGTTGCTACATTTTACATTTCCTTTTGTAGTGATTGGGGTTGTCCTATTTGTAAGACCCTATGGATTCTATCGCACATGGTGCTCTAAAATATTTAGGTTACCAGTGCTCCTCAAAGCGTAGGTATGAAGAACGTAATGCTTGCTGTGTGTCTTATTAGAGCCTAAAGTGGGCTTTACACGCTACGATATTGTTAATGAATTATCGTCGGGGTCACGGTGTTTGTGACGCACATCCGGCATCATTAACAATATCGCAGCGTGTAACACTAAAGCAGGCTTTATACGAGACGATAGTTTGTGCCATATGTCGTTGGGGTCACGGTTTTCGTGACGCACATCCGGCATACCGCACGATGTGGTTTCGTGTGACACCTCCTAGCGACGCAGTATCGCTCACAAATCGTGAGTCGTGTACTCGTCGCTAGGTTTCATAAAATTGTTTAATTAAAATGGCGGCGGTAGTTCATCGTTTCCTTGGCATCACACGTTGCTCCGTGTGACACCACGGGAACGATGAACAAGAGCTTTACCTGCCTCCCGCGGCACCCGACGGCTTAATGGAAGGAAGGAGGTGGGCGGGATGTTTACGTCCTGCTCATCTCCGCCCCTCCGCTTCTATTGGCCGCCTGCCGTGTGACGTCACTGTGACGCCGAACGTCCCGCCCACTCCAGGAAGTGGACGTTCGTCGCCCACAGCGAGGTCGTCCGGAAGGTAAGTGCGTGTGACGGGGGTTACACAAGTTTGTGTGCCATGGGCAAATAATTGCCCGTGACGCAAAAACGACGGGGGCGGGTACGATCGATTGTGCTATCGCACAATCTATCGTCTCGTGTAAAGCAGGCTTTATGAGCGACCTTAAACAATCGCAAAAGCGGTCAAAATCGTTTGCCGCGGAGAGGTCGTCCTGAAATAAAATATCGTTTTCTGTTTATTAGCGATGTTGTTCGTCGTTCCTGCGGCAGCACACATCGCTGTGTGTGACACCGCAGGAGCGACGAACATCTCCTTACCTGCCTCCACCGCCTATGCGGAAGGAAGGAGGTGGGCGGGATGTTACGTGCCGCTCATCTCCGCCCCTCCGCTTCTATTGGACAGCTGCCATGTGACGTCGCTGTGACGCCGCCCGAACCGCCCCCTTAGAAAGGAGGCGGTTCGCCGGCCAGAGCGACGTCACAGGGCAGGTAAGTCCGTGTGACGGGGGTAAGCTATGTTGTGAGGCACGGGCAGAGATTTGCCGTGTCGCATTACCGACGGGGGCGAGTACAATCGCTTGCGATCTCGCTAACGAGATTGCAGCGTGTAAAGCCCACTTAGGGCTGCTTCTCACTTGCGAGTTTCTCGCAGTAGAGCAATGTGAGAAAAACTCGCATTGGAATCGGACACGTTAGTGAATGATTCAGCTCTCATCTGCGATTTTTTTCTCAGTCCAAATCGGACTGAGAAAAAAATCGCAGCATGCTGCTTTTTTGCGAGTTTCTACTGCGAGTATCTCCAATGCAAGTCTATGGGAGCGTGTAAAAAATCGGATGTCACGGGACGGCACTCACACCATCCTAGTGACATCCGATTTTCTAAATACATTTCTCGCATGTTTCCTTAAACACTGGAAACGAGTGAGGTCTCACAATGTCTGTCAATCACTATTCTCTGTCAGTCGGTCTCTCCCTCTCGATCTCTATTCTCTCTGTGTCGGTCAGTATCTCTGTCCCTCACTCTCTGTCCATGTCGGTCTATCCCTCTCCCCCCCTCACCGATCCCCGATCTCCGGCGCGGCGCTGCACGGCGTTCACACTGCTCCGGCGGCTTCTCCTCTTTTGAAAAAGCCAGCCGCTCATTAAACAATCTCGTATTCCCTGCTTTCCCCGCCCACAGGCGCCTATGATTGGTTGCAGTGGACACGCCCCCACGCTGAGTGACAGGTGTCTCACTGCAACTAATCACAGGAGCCAGTGGGCGTGTCTATACTGTGCAGTGAAATAATTAATTAAATAATTTAAAAAAACGGCGTGCGGTCCCCCCAATTTTAATAGCAGCCAGATAAAGCCATACGGCTGAAGGCTGGTATTCTCAGGATGGGGAGCTCCACGTTATGGGGAACCCCCAGCCTTACAATATCAGTCAGCAGCCGCCCTGAATGGCCGCATACATTAGATGCGACTGTTCTGGGACAGTACCCGACTCTTCCCGATTTGCCCTGGTGCGTTGGCAAATCGGGGTAATAAGGAGTTAATGGCAGCCCATAGCTGCCACTAAATCCTAGATTAATCATGTCAGGCGTCTATAAGACACCCTCCATGATTAATCTGTAAGTTACAGTAAATAAACACACACACACCTGAAAAAATCATTTATTAGAAATAAAAAACACTAACAAATTCCCTCATCACCAATTTAATAAGCCCCAAAAAGCCCTCCATGTCCGGCGTAATCCACGGACCTCCAGCGTCGCTTCCAGCTCTGCTGCATGGAGGTGACCGGAGCTGCAGAAGACACCGCCGCTCCTGACAGCTCCACTCAGCAACTGAAGACAGCCGCGCGATCAGCTGAGCTGTCACTGAGGTTACCCGGTGGCCGCGGGTAACCTCAGTGACAGCTCAGCTGATCGCGCTACTCACCTCAGTTGCTGAGTGGAGGTGACAGGAGCGGCGGTGTCTTCTGCAGCTCTGGTCACCTCCATGCAGCAGAGCTGGAAGCGACGCTGGAGGTCCGTGGATTACGCCGGACATGGAGGGCTTTTTGGGGCTTATTAAATTGGTGATGAGGGAATTTGTTAGTGTTTTTTATTTCTAATAAATGATTTTTTCGGGTGTGTGTGTTTATTTACTGTCACTTACAGATTAATCATGGAAGGTATCTCGGGGAGACGCCTGACATGATTAATCTAGGATTTAGTGGCAGCTATGGGCTGCCATTAACTCCTTATTACCCCGATTTGCCAACGCACCAGGGCAAATCGGGAAGAGCCGGGTACAGTCCCAGAACTGTCGCATCTAATGTATGCGGCAATTCTGGGCGGCTGCTGACTGATATTGTTAGGCTTGGGGGCCCCCCATAACGTGGAGCTCCCCATCCTGAGAATACCAGCCTTCAGCCGTATGGCTTTATCTGGCTGGTATTAAAATTGGGGGGACCGCACGCTGGTTTTTTTAATTATTTAATTAATTATTTTACTGCACAGTATAGACACGCCCACCGGCTCCTGTGATTGGTTGCAGTGAGACACCTGTCACTCAGCGTGGGGGCGTGTCTCACTGCAACCAATCATAGGCGCCTGTGGGCGGGGAAAGCAGGGAATACGAGATTGTTTAATGAGCGGCCGGCTTTTTCAAAATAGTAAAAGCCGCCGGAGCAGTGTGAACGCCGTGTAGCGCCGCGCCGGGGATCGGGGATCGGTGAGTATGAGAGAGGGCTGCTAACTTCAGTCACTCAGGGGATTAGCGGTCACCGGTGAATCCTTCACGGGTGTCCGCTAATCAGGACGCGGCACAGACAGAGCCGCAGCATGACAATGAAGTCGGGTGAAGTTCACCCGAGTTCATTCTGACAGTGCGGCTCTGTCTGTGTCTGCTGTCATCTGTTATTCAGCTCTGCTGCATGGCTGTCTGTGTCTGCTGTCAGCGGCCATGTAGCAGAGCTGAATGGCAGATGACATAGTAAAAAATACGCATTACACACGCATTACACACACTAGTAAAATCATTAATTTATTCAGAAAAAGCATCGCACTTGCGTTGCACTCGGACCTAACGTGAATTAAAATCAGCCGAGTTTTTTTCAGCCAACTCGGACCGATTTTACTCGCATAGATGTGTTTCCAGCCTTAAGAGTATGTTCACACATAGCCTTTTTCATGCTTTCTTTTTATTAATGACAAAGCCTGAAAACCACATGCGTTTTTGATGCAATTTTGGATCAATTTTTTCTGTTTACCCATTTTTATCTCAATGGGGAAAAACTGCAATAAATTCTCTGAAAGAATTGACAAGTTTTTTGTTTTTTTTTTTTTAACAAATCACTACAGGTCAAAAAAATGCAAGGAATATAAAAGCAGAATGGTGAATAAGGAATGTTCTGCGCAATCAGTGCTTGGCCACCAATGTTCCAATGAAGTTATTAAGCAATGCACCTTTATAATCAGCTGAGGTCTCCATTAAGTACAATATAAAATGGGGACTTTTTTCTTGCACAAAACAATGCACATGAAAAAAAACACATAAAAAATGCAAAGTGTGAACAAGCTCCAAAGTGACGTGAACAACATTCCTGATCGCCCTCCTCATATTCCTGCTTTTCTGCGGGTTTCATTGTTGGTCTGTTCTTAAGGGGGCCTTACACGCAGCGATATCGCTAGCGAGCGTACCCGCCCCCGTCGTTTGTGCGTTACGGGCAAATCGTTGCCCGTGGCACACAATATCGTTAGGAGCCGTCACACGGACTTACCTGCTTAACGTCATCGCTGTGACCGGCGAACCGCCTCCTTTCTAAGGGGGCGGTTCGTTCAGCGTCACAGCGGCGTCACTAAGCGGCCGCCCAATAGAAGCAGAGAGGCGGAGGTGAGTATTTTCCATCGTTAACGGCCGCTCGTTGATGTCACACGCAACGACGTCGCTAACGATGCCGGATGTGCGTCACGGAATCGGTGACCCCGGCGATATATCGTCAGATACGTCGTTGTGTGTAACGGGGCCTTTAGCCGAATCTCTTACATCGTTAATGTACCTGGACTTTCGGCAGAATATCTCTTCACCAGCTCCCCGGCCTTGGGAGGACTGATAATATTGTAGAGGATGTGATCATCGCTGGAGTCCAGATCTGACGCCAGTAACATGTCTCTCTCTATAGCGATGGTGCCGCCTTCAATGGCTTCGAAGCCAACGTTGTTGACCAGGAATGGTGGGCTGTCATCTTTAGGAAGGATGTTTATGGGAAACTTGTGGCGAATACTGTGCCTGCCATCAAAAATACGAAACACGACGTAGTCCTTGGTTGTGTCGCTGTCATCATGATGGTAGCGGACGGCCCGGTCCCTGATGTCCTGGACTGAGAATATAAAAGCCTTTGATCCTTAAGGAAGGAGCACAAAGAAGCCAGTGAATGGGTGAGAAACATAACCGTGCATTATTACACTAACCCTGAAATACTCTGTGCTGCTTTGGACCCTTCTTCTCCCATTATGTGACTCTGTGTCTGTCACATGCAGTCTTGTTCTTACATGATCACATAAGTGGATGGATAACTGCAGTCCCCAAAATTAGCACACCTCTTAAATACTCTGTGCTGCTGGGGATCCTATTCATCTCATTAGCTATGTCTCAGTTTATGACCTTCTACTCCAATTTAACTCTTTCCTGACATCATGACGTTGCCTGGCACGTGGCCATCCCTGCCCTCACTAGCATCATCACATAAGTGGACAGGTCACTGCCTGCGACAAGATCAACACATTCTGCTCCTGCTGTCATTTATTTAATGAGGATGTTTCAGCTCATTTTTTGGTCCTTAATACCTCCTCATTATTTATATTATATAGTGTAGTAAAAGTGTATTAAAATATTCTCACCAATCACAATCTTCTCCGGTCGCCAGCTCAGATCCAATTTTGGCTCATGTGACTTAAAATCAGACTACCCGGCTCACTGTCACCATGATCTGGGAGAGCAGTGCACCGGGCTCCTAGACTGGCCCTCAGGTTAGGGGGACCCTAGCTATCCCTAATCAAAGCGTTACCACTGAAGGCAAGGCTGTCTGAGCCACCTTCGTGACCCTGATCCTGATCCGCCCTGATCTTATTCTCCCTGACCCCCTACTCCAAGGGAAGGCCAGGACAGGAGTGCGATAAAACCAACAGAGATAGACAAAAAGGGGAAACCAACACTCTCACAGCACGCTCATACCGAGGTATAAGACAATAAGAGGTAAGGAGGAAAATAAGAGCAGGGAGGAAACAAAAACTAGGAGTACCATAGCTATCCCTGATCTCAGAGTTACCTCTGATGGTGAGGATGTCTGTATCGCCTTCCCGAGCCTGCTCCTGACCAGCCCTGATCTTATACCCCCTCCCTACCCCAGGGGAGGGCTGGTACAGGAGCATGATAAAACCAACAGAGATAGACAAACAGGGGAAACCAACACTCTCACAGCATGCTCACACCGAGGTATAAGACAATAAGAGGTAAGGAGGAAAATAAGAGCAGGGGAAACAAAAACTAGGGGTACCGTAGCTATCCCTGATCTCAGAGTTACGTCTGAAGGTGAGGATGTCTGAGCCGCCTTCCTGACCTTGCTCCTGACCAGTCCTAATCTTATACCCCTCCCCCCAACCCCTGAGGAGGGCTGGCACAGAATTGTGATAAAACCAACAGAGATAGACAAACAGTGGAAACCAACACTCTCACAGCATACTCACATAGAGGTATAAGACAATAAGAGGTAAGGTGGAAAATAAGAGCAGGGGGAAACAAAAACTAGCCATACCATAGCTATCCCTGATCTCAGAGTTACCTCTGAAGGTGAGGATGTCTGAGCCGCTTTCCTAACCTTGCTCCTGACCAGCCCTAATCTTATACCCTTCCCCCAAACCCCTGAGGAGGGCTGGCACAGAATTGTGATAAAACCAACAGAGATAGATAAACAGGGGAAACCAAAACTCTATCTCACAGCACGCTCACACAAATGTATAACACAATAAGAGGTAAGGAGGAAAATAAGAGCAGGGAGGAAGCAACAAGATAATTCACTAGCAGGACTGGAACATACCAGCACACAGACATAAACAGCAATGCATGGGAAGACAGATTCCACCATCTTAAAAAGGTGGGGAGTAAATGTGATAGGTTTCCAACAACATGTGATCCCAGAGGTAACCAGCAGGCTACCAGAGGTTAACACAACTGGTCAATGCCCGAGGCTGACTGTGTAGCTCAGAAATACCAGAGAAACCATAGTGTGTAGTGGAAAGGAAGAAAAGGTCGAGAATGAAAACGGGATGGAAGAATAAAAGGTGACGAATGAGAAAAAAACATGAAAGTTAAAGAAGGAAGTTGGGGAAGAACAAGAGAAATCAAAGTTGATGGAAAGGTTGAGGACAGGTCGCTTGAGGCGTCTTCTAGAAATGAGCGAATCAATCCATGGCAAATTGATATATTAGGACAAAAACAAATCTGCTGGATGATTCAAAAGAATGTTTCCAAAACAAATTTCAGGAGATTCGCTTCTACAAAATCTTCTCATTCTCTCCTGAAATCCTCTGTGCTGCCGATTACTCTGCTCCTTACACACTCCTTGTAAGATTTATTATGACAATTTCCTTACCTTTTACTGTGAGACGTCCATGATGCAGTCCGTCTACAGTTACCAGGCGGACAGCAGGAAGATTATCATTATCTACAATCTGGAAAACATCCCAGGTTATGGGCCGTGACTGCCCCTCCAGTAAGTTCAGACCTGCGGAGCAGATTCATCGAGATCAGCTGGTAAAACGGCACCGTGTGGACCTGTTCTGGGGGCTCCTGCTCTTTACACTATGCATTCCATCTGAAATACTCTGTGCTGCTGAGAACTTTGCTTCTAGTTACATAACTATCATCACAGTGGTCATATCTTCTAATTGCACCTGTTACATGCAGCCCATAATCATCACTTACACATGGGTGGGCAGGTCACTGCCCCTGACAAAATCAACACACTCTTCCACTGCTGCAATGATCATTTTCTTTACCTGATTGTCCCCTTACACATCATTGCCGGGTTCATTTGCGTCCCCATTTACAAAATGTCTTGGGAAAATGTGGCAATTTTGAGATGGATACTTACCCATATTCCAAGACACTCTAGGAGCATTTGTCTCTGTTGTTCTTATGGAGAAATGGACCATTATTGGTGGACTGGATAGAAAGTGACTATCGATTGCTTGAAAATCAACCTGAAAAAAAGAAAAATGAACTCTCATGTGAATGGTAGAACCCTTAGTTCATCCCTGTAATATAGATTTATACCAATTATATAAAGCGAGTGTTGTGGTTATGATCCGCGGTGCTCTGCTCTCCAGCAGAACCGATGCTCTGTTTTGTATTGTTCTCTGGTGGTCGGGTGCTTTCCCGGCCTCGGGTCCTGCGCTGCTGTTGGGAGGGACCTGTTCACAGGCGCCTTGCTCCGGATGATTGCTCTGCTTCATTAGGGAGCAATCTCACCTGGAACACCGCCAATCATAGTGCCTCTTCTGCAGTGAGTGCTCTGGCTCCCGTATGTACTTTGCTCTGATCTTGTCTCCATACCCCAGAACTCTGTTACCCTTCTCCGTCCGTGCCCCTGACATTGTTCCCTGACTCCTGACCTCCGGCTCGTACCCTGACCTCAGCTCCACTTCTTCCCTGTGTACCTTACGTGACTTCTTGGCTTCTGACCTCTGAGTCGTACCCTGACCTCAGCTCCACTTCCTCCCTGTGTATCTTACGTGACTTCCTGGCTTCTGACTTCTGGCTCGTACCCTGACCTCAGCTCCACTTCTTCCCTGTGTACCTTACGTGACTTCCTGGCTTCTGACTTCTGGCTCGTACCCTGCCCTCAGCTCCACTTCGTCCCTGTGTACCTCACATGATTTCCTGGCTTCTGATTTCTGGTTTGTACCCTGACCTCAGCTCCACTTCTTCCCTGTGTACCTCATGTGACTTCCTGGCTTCTGAATTCTGGCTCGTACCCTGACCTCAGCTCCACTTCCCCCCTGTGTACGTTACGTGACTTCTTGGATTATGACCTCCGGCTCATACCCTGACCTCGGCTCCGCTTTCTCCCTGTGTTCCATGTGTGACTTCCTGGCTCCTGAACTCTGGCTTATTTGACTTCCCACCACTAGTTGTATCTAGTGACACCTAGTGGTTGTACGTCACACCAAGGATAATTCCAACCGGAGTTAGGCTTCTTGTTTTCTCCATAGGACCATATATCACATATACCCTTGTGTTTCAGTTTACAGATTTCAATATGTCCCACCTCATAGTTGCGTCTCTCCAGATGGGTGGTGTTCGGAGGCTGATAGGCTATTTTCATTTCATGGAGATCCTGCCATGTGAAAGATGATATTGGTTTGGTCTGGTCATCCAGATGTGTGATATAACCCTGCGGCGGCGCCTTACTAATCTTAAAGACAAGCTTGTTCTTAGGAGTCTCGTCATCTTCGGCATCTAGAGTGGCGGTGGTCAATGGAGTTAAGATAAACTGGTCTACTTCCAAAATAAAAGATGGCATGAAGGCCGCACGGGGAGGAGTGTTGGGGACTGCTCCAGAGATTTTTACAGGAATCCATACATTTTGTGACTATAAGAAAAAATTAAGGTAATTTCATTACTTAAACAACAACAAATATCTTATAACATATTACTGAGGCAGAATCAAGAAAGAGAGAGAAGTGATGAAGACAGAGGAGGGGGAAATGTAGATGGTATTACATGGAAAGTACGATGGCGAGGAAGATGAAGCGTAGAAACAAAAACCATAGGGAAAGGTGTAAAGAGAAAGATGTGTAAAAAGAAGCACATATGAAGATAAAACAAAGGAAAAAAAATAGAAGAGTGTGAGAGTTGAGGAAGAAGAAAAGAAAGAAGACAAAAAAAACCAATAAAGATCAAAAAGTGGATGATGGGAAATAGGAAAAAAATGAGAAAAAAAGAAGTTAAAGAAGAAATAGATGGTGAAAAAGGCGAAAAGAAAATCATGAAGAAGTAAAAGCAGGTGAAAAAAAAATCAAAAGTGTGAGGGTTGAGGATGAAGAAAAGAAAGAAGACAAAAAAAACAATAAAGATCAAAAAGTGGATTATGGGAAATAGGAAAAAAATGAGAAAAAAAGAAGTTAAAGAAGAAATAGATGGTGAAAAAGGCGAAAAGAAAGTCATTAAGAAGTAAAAGCAGGTGAAAAAAAATCAAAAGTGTGAGGGTTGAGGATGAAGAAAAGAAAGAAGACAGAGAAAACAAGAAAGTTGAAAAACACGATGAAGGGAAACATGAAAAAATGAGAAAAAAACAGAAGGAAGAGATAGATGGTGAAAAAGGCAAAAGAAAATGATAAAGAAGTAAAAACAGGTGGAAAAATGGTAAAGGAATAATTTCAAAAAGAAATAATGGAAGAAAAAAAAAGTACAAAAAAAGGGATAGGAAAGAAATTATTTAAAAAAAGTTAAAAAGGTGATAGTTAAAGAAAAAAAGAAAAACAAATCAGGAAAAAAAATTGAGAAAAAGCAAATGAGAAAATAAAAAAATGAGTACGAATAAAAGGAGGAAGACAAAGAAATTAAGAAAAAAATGAGGGTCAGGAAAAAAATATATATAGCAGTTAAAGAGGATAGAGATGAAAATATAGGAAAGGAAAGTAAAATGAGAAAAAAAAAATATAGCGAAGAAGATAAAGAAAACAAAGTTGAGATGGAAGATAAAACAACAAAAAATGTTAAGAAGAAAAAGATTAGGAATTGCAAAAATATAAAAAAGAAACAACATAGGAGTTGAAGAAGAAGGAAAAAATATGAGAAAAGGAGATGAAACAGAGGTAGCAAAGAAGAAAAAGGAAATGGAAAAAGGTTAAACAAAAGGAAGGGGGAAAAACAGCAAAGAAGGGAAAGATTAGGAGAAAAAAGGAAAACAATGGAAGATGATCGGTAAAGCAACAGAAGAAAAAAAAGATTATATAAAATGAGAAAAAGAGGATATATGATGAAATAAAGAGAAAGAAAAATCAGAGTAAGGTGAAGATGTTTTTGAAAAGGAGAGAAAACATGGAAAAGGAAAAAAATAATGAAAAAGGGAGGAAAAAAGCAAAGTAAGATATGGAAGCTAGGGAAGAGGAAAATAAAAAGAAGAAACTGAATGGTAGGAAGAGGATAAAAAGAAGATGGGAAAAAAAAGTATATGATGGAGAATATGGCACAGCTCCAAACCGTCACGCACCAATGTCAAAAATGTTACTCCACTCAGGGCCTGGTGTATATTTGCTGCGTAAATTGTTATGAATTTGTTGGGTTCTCTTGGCCATACCCCATCTTGTCCAAGCGCCTCACTCTTTTAAAAAAGGGTGGAAATGGCCAGGACTGGTGTAAAAAAGTCCACAAAGTCACAAATTTAGTTATGCAAGAAATGAAAATTCTGGTAAATGAATCAGGTCCTATATGATGTGGAAGAGAGTAAAGAAGACAAAGGACAGAAGAAAGATGAAGCTGAATGTGATAACTGTCACTAGGTGGCGCTAGTCACTACTTGCATGCAGTAAATGGAGATGTAGTCAGACAGACCGAGGTCTTAAACCATGGGGGCACAACAGTACACGGGGGGGCAGACAGAGACAAGGTCAAAATACAAGCCGAAGGTCAGGGTTCCAGGAGAGTAAATACAAAATACAGGGAGCAGGCAGAGATGTGGTTAGGAGAAAGTCCGAGGTCAGAATCCAGGAAGTCATAACAGAAACAAGGAGGGACAGGCAGAGATGGGTCAAAATACAAGCCGAAGATCAGGATTCCAGGAGAGTAAATACAAAATACAGGGAGCAGGTGGGGATTTGGTCAAGAGAAAGTCTGAGGTCAGAAGCCGGGAAGTCACAACAGAAACAAGGAGGGACAGGCAGAGATGGGTCAACAACAGTCAAGAGTCGAGACGCCAAGCTCTGAACACTGAACACCACGGGAGCCAACAGCACAACTGTAACCAGGAGGTACGACTGGCGGCGTCCTGAGCTAACACTCTTCCTAATGAGGCAGAGCAATCACCGAAAGTTCTGCACATAGGAATCGTGACACTGAAGAAGAAAAAGAAGCACAAGAGGATGAAGGAAAAGAAGAAATGGTAGAATAATTACAGGAAACAGAAAGAACTAAATGGAAGAGAAGAAAATTGAAAAGAAAGAGCAAAGCACTACATGGAAAAAAGAAAAAATAACATGGACGGTATAAGGGGAAGAGAAACAAAAGCAACATAAAAAATGGAACGAAGAAGACAAGTAATAGTAAATAAGACATAAAAGAGTCAGTAGAGTTCCTCCTAGTGGCTCGTGTGTCCGAGGAACCATAATCAGACCTGAAGTTGTTTCCTGTTGTCTTGACTGCGATATTCTACTTGGATAGGGATGTAATCCACGTCAGGAGAGGGAGGACTCAGATGCTCATACTTGATTCCCATCTCCAGAAAATCAGCACAGTTGGTCTTTAGCAGTTTAATTTCCTTGAATCCATGGTGGCAAGCCTTATTCCCAGAACATCGCACTCCTTCTTGTCTGTCTGAGAGGAATAGATACAATATCAAGACATAAGATGTGTTAGGAAAGTAACTTGGGGCGGCTACTGTGAGTCGTCCTAGTGGATTTCCAGCTATGCTGTCAATGAATCAGCATAGCTATAAATCCGCTGGATTAAGTAATGTATAGAAATCTATCCATCAGTTGAGATTTGTAGGGGACCTAATAACAAATGTTCCCCTCTTGGTTGTTCTTGACCCCATTCTTGACCTCAATCGAATAGCTCTGCCTAGGATGGACACATTGGTCTTCGGTGACTTGGGGCGGCTATTATGAGTCCTCCGCATAATGGATTTCCGGCTATGCGGTCAAGGAATCAGCTATAAATCTTCTGTATTCAATAATATATAGCAATCTATCCATTAGCTGGAGATTTGTGGAGAACCTAAAAACAAATGTTCCCTTCTTGATTGTTCATGATACCATCGAATAGCTCTACCCAGGATGGACACATTGGTCTTCAGTTGGCCACTTTTGGTCTTCTTGCTTCACATACAAAAGCCGATCCCATTATTGGGAATGTTATACTCACAGCTCCTCAATCGCTGGTTCCCTGCTGCCCCGGACACAAGTCGACTGTCATGTTTTGGTTCTTCTATCACAACCTGTCCAAAGCCTGGAAGATTTAGATCAGCCACAAGAGTCCTGACCACACAGCTGGTGCCAGGTCTGGGCTTGAAGAGCAGGATGTTTTTATCCACTGATTTGGATGAAATCCCATAAAATTTGGGAATTTCCAGGAAGTTTTGCACCACTGCAACACTGGTTGAGGGTTCGCGAACCTTTACTGTAAGTATAAAACTTTCCACTGTGGTCTCTTGCTCAGAAAATCTAAAAAAAGTGAAAACATATAGTAAAAAAAAAAGAATAAATAAAACAAATCACATTTTAAAGACACTAAAATAGTAGAAAATGCACTCTGAAGAGATCAACACTAACACTGGTCAAATGCAGGGGTTATTATTATTATTATTTATGTTTATTTCAGTGATTTTTATGGGGTCCTATGAACTCAAATATCTTTCGGGGCAGCCTGATGGTTCTCAAAGTCTCCCAGATTTGTTTCCTTGAGAGGTAAGCGGTGGTACTTGTGCGTGCAGCTGCTTGGTTTATTTCCATAGACATTTTAGCCCGAGGCGGTGAACACAACATAGAATTTATAGGAGCCACGTGCCGATTCCTCTTTCCATTAATGGTCTTATTTGCATGTCCCACCCTTATAGCAGCCTGCCATTGTAAACCAAACATTCTTGAGTCGATGCAGTTGAACTGTAAAAAATTGATCTACTTGTACCCTGAGAGATACCTGTAAACCGGCATATATTAATTGGTCACTTTTGTTTTAACAAAGTTTCCATAAATCAATAGTGCAAGCCAATATAAGAAAATTTGTAACATATCTTATCAAAGAAATCTGCTCCTTTCTCCACTTATGAGCCACTTCTGCTCACAATGAATCCTGATCTCATTTCTTACCCTGCACAAAAACTGCTAACGTTGACTCTGGGCTGAGAAGCTGGATTGCCAGATCACTGAAGACTCAGATTACAGCTGCCTACTAAAGTCTGGTGGGAGTAGCCAGATCTGGATCCACAGTTACACTGACTCAGTACATGTCACAAGGAGGTTTTTACAAACATCGCCGACTGTCATGGCGGTGTCAGGAGGTGTGGAAACTACAGATTCTGGCACTCTGAATTCTGACTTCTCTGATCTGTCTGTGATCAGTGCAGGCAGACTTGGGCATTGACCCACAGACTCTTAGGGGTACTTTGCACACTACGACATCGCAGGTGCGATGTCGGTGGGGTCAAATCGAAAGCGACGCACATCCGGCGTCACTGTCGACATCGGAGTATGTGAATCGTTTTTACTACGATTAACGAGCGCAAAAGCATCGAAATCGTATGATCGGTGTAGCGTCGGTCAGTTCCATCATTTCGGAAGGACCGATGTTACGATGTTGTTCCTCGTTCCTGGGGCAGCACACATCGCTGTGTATGAAGCCGCAGGAGCGAGGACCATCGCCTTACCTGCGTCCCGGCTGCAATGATGAAGGAAGGAGGTGGGCGGGATGTTTACGTCCCGCTCATCTCCGCCCCTCCACTTCTATTGGCCGCCTGCCGTGTGACGCCGCACGACCCGCCCCCTTAGGAAGGAGGCGGTTCGCCGGCCAGAGCGATGTCGCAGGGCAGGTAAGTGCGTGTGAAGCTGCCGTAGCGATAATGTTCGGCAGCTATCACAAGATATCACAGCTGCGGGGACTATCGCGCTCGGCATCGCTACCATCGGCTTGCGATGTCGTAGTGTGCCAAGTACCCCTTGGTTCATAGGCAGGCTAGCAAAAGTTAATCTCTGCTGGGCTGCTTGTTAGTTTCCTTTGATCACATGCTGTGGAGGAGCCAGTCACATTCGCTCCCCTCCTATATATGCTGGCTGGACACTTCCCTTAATGTCAGCTATAGCTTCTCTATACTGGTCTGGCGAGGTGTTGTGATCCAGACTTACTGGTGGTTGTGTTATTATTGTTGTGTGTGGTTGAATTGTTAACCCTTGTTGTCATTTTGTTGCTGCCTTACTTCTCTTTCTGTTCTCCTTAGTTTCTTACTGTTTGTTCCTGTGAGTTTGCAGTGTGTCTGAGTTTAGTTTTTCACCTCTCTGCCTTTATCTGTGTTGCCATCATACTCCTACCCTTTCTTTCTTTCTTTCGGAAAAGGGAACAGTATAGTTCTGGTGAGGGAAATAGAAAAGCATGGGACTCCGGCATCTCTACCATTAGGGGTAATCTGGAGATTACGGATAGCCTAGGATCCTCTAGCGTGAGGAACAGTATAGGAGCCCCCTGTCCCTCACTACTATCCTACAGGCACATTGTAACATTGTAATAGTACAGCTGTATAATGTCCTCCATGCTGCTGCATAGAGAGAGGAGAGCAGGATTCCGTCATGTCTGTGTGAGCTGTGTATGGGAGACATTATAGCAGTTTGTCTCTCCCTGCCATCTCAGAGACAACTGAAAATTAGAGATGAGCACTACAAAATGGAAATCTGGTAATAAATGCACAAGTCAGGTAATGGCCATGAACAACATTATTCCTCAAAAGATAGCAAATGTCTGAAATGACAGGTAGACTGCTAATGTAGATTTGGTTGTATAAAACATGATATAAGTTGTCCCGGGGTCCTCCTCCCATATCACACAATCAACAGAGCAAGAGATGAGTGAACAATCCAAATAACCTTTATTCCATGCAAATCAGGAGGTCCATAAAATAATCCACCACACAGAGGGTAAAATAGTCCAGTAATGGTGTAAATCGTCTGGAGAGGAGTCACACTCCTCCAGCAGTCCTTTTCCAAGGGAATCACATTTTCTTAAAGACTTTCTGGGGTGCTGGCCTTAGCCTCAGCTTCCCACACAGAGGATGAATCTTACTGCTTCTCCCTTGTCCTTCTCAGGCAGAATCCCTATATCCCCTGGGTAAGCAGACAGGTAGAATGACGTTCAAGCCCCTCCACCCCACCCCCACACCTAGAGACACAGGCACTGCAGGGGGTGATTTCCATTCTGCTGAATTATTTTGGGTTAGGAAAGGGTCAAATTATTATTATTATTATTATTATTATTATTATTAATAATAATAATAATAATAATAATAATAATAATAAAAGCTTTCTCAGGGGTCTATGCAGATTCCCAGTCCTCCGTGCTGGTCTTGTGCTTATGATTGGTGACCCGCAGTCACATGTGAGAGGCAATGCACATTGTACTGTGCTGCCATATGTGTGGGCAATGTGACTCGCCCCAGCGCTATGGGGTATTCGGTCCCGGGCCGTATATGTACGGGGATGCCGTGTCACAGGTGTGTAATGGCCGATGCATGGTTCCGTGACCCTAGGGGTCGCTTGAAAAGGGGGTATATACAGGGGAGATTAGAAAGTTTATGTCGTGACGCCACTTGCGGGTTGCAGCTAGGTAGATGGAGCCGCCGCTGCACAGTCTATTGCCACTGGGGCTGGTGGTGATGGCAGCTTGGTTGTTGGGCCCTCCGCAAGTAGGGCCGAGCCCCAGGGGGTGAATGATGGAGTTCGGCATGGAAAGAAGGGAGACCACATGATGGGAATGCAGTGCAACTGGTGGTTATTCACAGCGGTGGTAATACTGGTTCACTGAGGATGGCTTGTTTCGACCCCTGGTCCCTTTAGTTCCAGTGCCGGTGTGGTAACCTGGTGGCTTCTTTCCCCTGAACCTCTCACTGGTTGGTGGAACCCCGTGGCTTGGAGCATCTAGGGGTCCCCTTCTGTTTCTCGTCATTCTCTGATCCGTACAGCGGGCAGTGTGAACCCTGTACGGTCGGTGTTCTGTTCCGGTCCCTGGCTCTCTCGCTTCTGCTGGTGCCCCTGGATTCTTGGGTCAGTGAGGTCCTGGATGGTCCCCTCATTGTGCAGGTATTTGTCAGGTAGCCTGAAGCGTTGGCCTGGCCTAGGGCCCTGTGCCCCGTCGGTGCTATGGTTCTAGGGGTACCTCGTCGTACCCTCCCTGGCAACCTCTCTCCTTCACCACTAGGTCACTGCTACACAACCTCATCTGCAGGCATGTCCGTCTCTTGCAAATGTCACTACAGACTGTCCCGTTGTCTCACTCCTCCCCCCCGGTTGTCGTCTAGTGGACTGGAATGGCTCCACCCCTGGGTGGCCATCCATTGGGTCCCAAACTAGTCAGTCACCATTGATTGGGAAAGGGGAATCTGGGGATGTTTATGTGCGTTGATGTTACCGGCACTGGTCTTCCAGGTCCCTGGGGATAGGCCCTGCATCTTTGACAGGATACAGTACCTTGCAGTGCCCTGACAGATTCAGGGGCGCTACAAATGCATATCGTGACATGTGTTGCCTTTCCCACGTGACTGCTGGAATGGAAGATGAACAGAAGACCACTGCTGAGGACCAGAGAGGTGGCGTACAAACAGGTGAATAGAGGGAAGTATAGTGTTTTTTTCTTCCAGTTTTTAATCCCTCTATCATGGCATTTTGGGGTGTTTTCATTTGGACCAAATTTATACAGAATGAATCTACCTGTGGAATTTGAGCAAATCTGCCGGAATCTAATTTTGTTCATCTCTGGTAACAATGGCGCCTTCTGGTGAGGCCGGGAAGACTTTGGGCCCCGCAGGCACCAGGGCCGGGTGTGACTGCTACTTCTGCACCCTATTTAGCGACACTTCTGCTTTAATATGCAGGCATGCAATAAAATGGTGCATTCCTATAAAAGGCTTCGGAGTAAGAGAGAAGCTTTCAGCGCGGATGGCTTTCATGTGGCGAGACGTCACCAGATAACTTTCAGTTACAAACCGCGTCTTCCTATCTTTAGTAAACACCTTTCTCTTCTAAACCTTTTACATTAGTGGCTCATAAAAGCCTTCCCTTCAGCGAAAGATCTGAGACGCCGGGCATAAAATACCTGCATAACAAGCGCAGCCATTCAGCGCCAATCTCTTGGGCGACTGCCTGAAGGAAATTAAACAGCTTTGATAGAACGGAAACACTTTTATTTAAACATCCTGGATCAGCTTTAAAGTGAGATCGCTTTGCTCGCTGTACAAACAATTCGCTTTTTTTTTTCTACTTTTACTGCTCCAGTGACATTTTTTTTTTTATCATTCGACATTAAATGGAAAGAAGGGCGAGGAAATAAAGTCATTTGTGAAATTAGGTTTTTCTGCTATTATTGGAATATAACATCCAGATGTGATCCCCCCGACCTCGGGGACGGAAATCCTAATACGGCTGCAAAATACGGCTGCAATGTAACAGCCAAAAAAATGAGATGTTATACAGTGCCTTGCGAAAGTATTCAGCCCCCTTGAATTTTTCAACCTTTTCCCACATTTCAGGCTTCAAACATAAAGATAAAAATGTTAATGTTCTGGTGAAGAATCAACAACAAATGGACATAATTGTGAAGTTGAATGAAATTTATCGCTTATTTTAAACTTTTTTAAAAGATAAATAACTGAAAATTGGGGCGTGCAATATTATTCATCCCCTTTAAGTTAATACTTTGTAGCACCCCTTTTTGCTGCGATTACAGCTGCAGTCTCTTGGGGTATGTGTCTATCAGTTTTGCACATGGAGAGGCTGAAATTCTCGCCCATTCTTCCTTTGTAAACAGCTGGAGCTGAGTGAGGTTGGATGGAGGCGTTTGTGAACAGCAGTTTTCAGCTCTTTCCACAGATTCTCGATTGGGTTCAGGTCTGGACTGTGTCTTGGCCATTCTAACACCTGGATACAGTTATTTGTGAACCATTCCATTGTAGATTTTGCTTTATGTTTGGGATCATTGTCTTGTTTGAAGACAAATCTCCGTCCCAGTCTCAGGTCTTTTGCAGACTCCAACAGGTTTTCTTCAAGAATGGTCCTGTATTTGGCTTCATCCATCTTCCCATCAATTTTAACCATCTTCCCTGTCCATGATGAAGAAAAGCAGACCCAAACCATGATGCTGCCACCACCATGTTTGACAGTGGGGATGGTGTTTTCAGAGTGATGAGCTGTGTTGTTTTTACGCCAAACATATTGTTTGACATTGTGCTTAAATAGTTTAATTTTGGTTTCATCTGACCAGAGCACCTTCTTCCACATGTTTGGTGTCTCCCATGTGGCTTGTGGCAAACTTAAAACAACACTTTTTATGAATATCTTTGAGAAATGGCTTTCTCCTTGCCACTCTTCCATAAAAGCCGGTTTTGTGCAGTGTACGACTGATTGTTGTCCTATGGACAGACTCTCCCACCTCAGCTGTAGATCTCTGCAGTTCATCCAGAGTGATCATGGGCGTCTTGGCTGCATCTCTGATTAGTCTTCTCTTGTTTGAGATAAAAGTTTGGATGGACGGCCGGGTCTTGGTAGATTTGCAGTGATATGATACTACTTCCATTTCAATATGATCACTTGCACAGTGCTCCTTGGGATGTTTAAAGTTTTGGAAATCTTTTTGTAACCAAATCTGGCTTCAAACTTCTCCACAACAGTATCACGGACCTGCCTGTTGTGTTCCTTGGTCTTCATGATGCTCTCTGTGCATTACACAGAACACTGAGACTATCACAGAGCAAGGGCATTTATACAGAGACTTCGTTACACACAGGGGATTGTATTTATCATCATCAGTCATTTAGGACAACTTTGGATCATTCAGAGATCCTCAATGAACGTCTGGAGTGAGTTTGCTGCACTGAAAGTAAAGGGGATGAATAATATTGCACGCCCCAATTTTCAGTTATTTATTTTTTAAAAAAGCTTAAAATAAGCAATAAATTTCGTTCAACTTCACAATTGTGTCCACTTGTTGTTCATTCTTCACCAGAACATTAACATTTTTATCTTTATGTTTGAAGCCTGAAATGTGGGAAAAGGCTGAAAAATTCAAAGTGGCCGAATACTTTTGCAAGGCACTGTAGCTGCAGATATTGGAGGAGTCACCCTCACCACTATAGTTCTTACATGTGGATGGATTATAATGGGGCACAGCATTAAAAAAAAAACAACTGTCCAATCTATACAAACAAAAACTATATTCCCCAACAGTCTTGGTGCTGCTATATCCTCCAAGCATGCATTGTGCTGCAACCGGCCGATGTGTCAGCAGTGGAGATGGCCACTCTGCACCGGCACACAGTCAGGAGCGGATAGAGAAAGCGCTAAGGGGCAGGTAGTCTGGACTCTGTAAGAAGAAAACGCTCAGCACCCTTGTGAATGGTCTCTGTGCATTGTGGGGTACAAATCCAAAATACTAACATAAAGGGGGGACGATGAACAACATGATGGAGTTGGCTTTAAGAGCCTTCGTTATTCATTAATCCAACTTCAAGGACCCCCCCATTAAGAGATTTTAATATGTAGGTACACCTTCTCACACCTCCCTCGGTTAATGAGAGGGGTCTGATATTAAAATATTTGGTCCAGCATGCAGTCTAAGATATCGATCCATTACTCGAGTATCTCCGTCTTCCTTAGATAGATAGACAGAGTACAGAAATATATGGATAGTGACACAAGTTTTGGCATTTTAGCTGTTTACCAAAAAACAAATTTAAGATACAATTATATAATCACTATGGGCATAAAGTGACGACTCTCTGCTTTAATTTGAGGAAATTCACATCCAAATTGGAGGAAGCGTTTAGGAATTACATGCAGAAAGGAGTGGAAAAAAACATCCCCTACTCAGGAGATCCAAAAAAACTTCTTTATTGCAAAAACCATATATATTAAAACATAGTGCAATTTTAAAAAGTAGACCACGTCTACACGTTTCAGGCCCCAAAAACTTAAGGGCCAAGTTTTTGGGGCCTGAAACGCGTAGACGTGGTCTACTTTTTAAAATTGCACTATGTGTTTATAAACACGGTTTTTGCAACAATGAAGGTTTTTTGGATCTCCTGAGTAGTTGCTGGTTTTTCCCACTCCTTTCTGCATGTTTTCAGCAGGATCCGGCCTGTCTTGGAAACGGGCATCTAATCATTCACCACATGAATTGCAAGGTCTAGGTGAGCTGTTCGTTTTTTCTCTCCATGTTTAGGAATTACAACTCTATTATGTAGCTGCTTCTTTTCTAAAGGTACTTGGACAATTATCTCAAAAACTCGTTAATGGGCTGCATGGGCGATTCCCTCATTGATCCATCATCAGTTAAGAAGGTAAAAGGTCTGGAGCTGATTCTAGGTGCTGCATTTGCATTTAAAATGTGTTACTGTGAACCCACAGCATGTGGTCAAAGGAGCTCTCATTAGGCTGAAAAAAGAAGAGAGCAGAAATGTTAGGAGCAGCTAAATCAACAGTTTGTTCATAGACTTGTATTGAAAGCTTGTGATGTAATTTCTGACTTCCGGCCAGTGAGAAGTTACAGGCACAAGATGGGACCGAAGTGGCACTGAAAAATGTGAAAACACCGGAGGGTGAGTATAAGAATGGGGGAAGGGACCTTGGGTTAAAAGCACTACTCTAGCGCTGAAACCCCCCCCCACCCCCACCCCTTCCCACCGAAATGCTGGAGTGGTGCTTTAATATTATAGAAAGAGCTGGAGCCTATATTTTGGTGCAAACTCAATGATAAATGTGTCCTGATTTGTATTAACCACTAAACTAATGTTTTATAGCACCATCTTAGTGACTGACATTTTATGACAACTCATTCCTATGCTGAAAAAATCCATGGCGCAAATTGACATGAACAATGTGATACAGAAGGAGGGGGCACAGTGAGTCAGGGGTGATACAGGAGAGGGGGAGCAGTCAGGAGTGATATAGGAGGAGGGGGGCGCAGTCAGGGTATTACAGTGGGAGAGGGGTGCAAAGGTGATATGGGGGATGGGTGGGCAGGCAGTCAGCAGTGATACTGGAGGAGGGGGAGCAGTCAGTCAGTGGAGATACAGGGGGAGAGGCCAAAGTCAGTCTGCAGTAATACTGGGTGAGGAGGCACAGTCAGGGATGATATAAGGAGAGAAGGAGTGCATTCAAAGGTGATACAGGGAGAGAAGGGGCGCAGTCAGCAGTGATATAGGGGGAGGGTGTGCAGTCAGGGGTGAGACAGGGAGAGAAGTGGCGCAGTCAGTCAGCGGTGATATAGGGGGAGGGGCGCAGTCAGGGGTGATATAGGGAGAGAGATGGGTGCAGTCAGGAGTGATACAGGGAGAGAAGGGGTGAAGTCAGTTAGCTGTGACACAGGGGGAAGGGACACAGTCAGTCAGTGGTGATACGTGGGAAGAGGCCACAGTCAGTCAGCGGTGATACAGGGTGAAGGGGAGCAGTCAGGGGTGATACAGAAAGAGAAGGGGCACAGTCATTCAGCAGTGACACAGGGGGAGGGAGCGCAGTTAGTCAGTGGTGATACAGGGGGAGGGAGCGCAGTTAGTCAGCGGTGATACAGGGGAGGGGCCTAGTCAGGGGTGATACAAGGGGAGGGGGTCAGTCAGTCAGGGGTGATACATGAGCAAGGGCTCAGTCAGGTGTGATACAGGGGGAGAGAGCTCAGTCAGGGGTGATACATGAGGAGGGGGTGCTATCAGCCAAGGGTGACACAGGGGGAGGTGCGCAGTCAGTCAGGGGTGATACAGGGGGAAGGGCTCAGTCAGGGTGATACAGTGGGAGAGAGCTTAGTCAGGGGTGATACAGGGGAGGGAGCTCAGTCAGGGGTGATACAGGGGAAGGGGTGCAGTCAGTCAGGGGTGAACCAAGAAATGAGGGAATGTAGTTTGTATTATTTCAAAGTGATTTAGCCCCTTCCCCCTCTATCACCTGTGACTAAAGGCCCCCATTTACACTTACTCATTGTTAGGCTGGCAGGGGGCCCTCCATTAGGTATTGATGCAGTAAAGCATCACAGACGAGGAAACCCACCATTTGATGATGTCCATGGCTCCCAGACTTCAGGCAGTCATTGCCTGCAAAGGATTCTCCCCAAATTATTAAAGATACAGATTTTATTTATGGTAAAGTTATTTTGTCCAATTACTTTTGAGCCACTCAAATTAGGAAGTTTTGTAGAAAAATGGTTGCGATTTCAAAACATTTCATAGGATATTTTTGTTCTACCCCTTTTAATTAAACCTGAAAGTCTCCACCTCAATTGCATCTCGGTTGTTTCATTGTAAACAAAGAATAGTGGCCTGCAGAGCTGAAATCACAAAGATTCATTCACAGTACAAATATTTCTGAACTTAACTGTAGATAGATGTGAGAAAGATAGATGCCCAGGTCAATGGGACCAGTGGTCCACCTTTCCGTAGCGACAATGCTTTGCAAAGGGGATGACCATAAGAAGGTACATAGATCTAAGGCAGTGTACCCAATGTTGTCCTACCACGTTTGCAAGTGCCATGTGTGGGATTTGAGAGGCGATCTCCATGTGATCAGGACCAATATTGCACCTTTCAGTAGGGACAGAGATGCATCCAGTGCTACTGCCTGGGGGTTACCATGAAAAGAAAGATAAATCTGAGATAGACCAACCGCTTGCACCGGGTCCCATTGGTTTTATCTACCCACTTACCCGTAGACCCTAAGCAGGACGTGATCCTCATCCAGCAGTGGGGAGCCATTGTGTGAATATTTCACTTCATCTGGGAGGAAATTGCAATCAAATCCCTGAAAGAAAAGAAGGTAAGAAACTGACTGATTTCTTGTTTTGGTCAGGGTAATACATAAAGTAGTTTGGGGCCACAATATTAACCCAACACCTGAGAAGACGAGGATGACCCCACTTATTGAGAAGAGAGATGGCGCCAAATTGTGTTGGGTCCCCCGCTCTTGTGACCCTATAATGGATGTACTGCTGTAGGGACACCTACCTGAGGAGTCAGAGTCCCCACTCGTTGGGTCGTTGGCTCATTCAGAACCACTTCTACTCTGCACGAATCCTTATCGGGTGAGACACTGAAAGTCAAGTCATTTTCGGTGATGTAAACAGTTTGACCTCTTCCAACACGGAGGCCATTGTTGGTCAGGACAAGGCTGGAAGTTTCTACTCGTTCTTGAGTCCATAGGAGGAGGAGGACGAGTGCTGTCCACAATGGCTCAGAAGACGCCATCTGCAGTTACTTGTAAGATGCCGAGTTTTCCCTAAAAGAAGTAAACAAAAATACAGAGATATTATCGGTGCTGGTATAAAAAATGTTGGTACCCCAGTGTTGGGTACAGGCAACTTTACCTACAAAGAAAAGGCAGTCCACCATGACAGGCTCCCAGAATAAAACGTGGCACCAAAGAACTACTGGTCACCTTTAATGTCCTTCACTAACTAAAAGGGATGTCAAGGATTGTAAAAACATGGCCAACTTCATCTAAAAGCAGCGCCTGTCTATGGGCTTGGCCTAGTAATCCAGCTTTGCTCTATTGAAGTGCATAAGGCAGCGATGCAATACGGAATACAATACACACGGAATGATGACTTTTGGACCATGGCGAGGCCGTTGGTGCAGCTTTTCTGAATTTTCCGTGTCTAGAACGTTTTCTTCAGTAAATTACCCCACCAAGGTATACGGACCCACTCTTTAAAATACAAAATACTTGATGGTTGCTATTGAAAAATGAAAGATGAGTTTTAAATGGTTGCTCAGGTGAAAATCAATGATGAGTTCTGATTGGTTACTTTGTTAAAGAAAATGTAAGCTGAGATCTGTAGGCACCACAGTCTCTACGGGGGAAGCCCCTCCAAGACCCACTCCCACCAGTGTCACTTAGTAAGTCCAGAGCCCTGCATCTGCATCCATACACAAATTGTTTGCCAGTTGTGGCCCCTTGGCTTGAAGCTTTCGGGGCCCCACTACCCGTGTGTATGGCAGCTGTGCTCTTGGTGGCTGGCACTTGGTACTTCAGTGGGTTGTGTATTTTGGAGAACCCTATCCCCCGCGTTGTGCTGATGTCTCCAATCTCTGAGCTCTTGGGGAAAGTTCATAAAGAGACTATCCTCCACAGGTTAATTATCAGGTTGCTTGAAGCTACTCCCTGATCTAGGGTCCTGTACCGATAAGGTTGCAGGGCTTTCTGGTGCCAACAGTCCTCCTAGACTGCGTCTGTTACACTCCTGTCCAGTGTTCCTAATACCGGTCCCCGACTCCTGTGGTCCTGGACCACCGTTTGCGACCCAACCTGTCGCCTCCCTGGGAGCTCTAACTCCCCTGCTCCTCACTCTCTGAGGGCTACCACTCAACTCTTTACTTCCTCCCTCCGACCAGTCTGCCTGAACCCTAGGTGGGCGGCCGTGCTCCAACTTGACCAACCCACTGTTGTGTCTGTCCAGCCCTGGTGTGAAGTGTGGTTGGGATTAGGGGTAGTTTGCACGCTGCAACATCGCTACTGCGATATCGTCGGGGTCAAATCGAAAGTGACGCACATCCGGCGCCGGTAAAGACGACGCAACGTGTAAAGCCTAGATGCGCCGATAAACGATCGCAAAAGCGTCGTAAATCGGTGATCTGTGTAGTGTCGGTCATTTTCATAATGTCGCACCAATAGGAGATACGACGTTGTTCCTCGTTCCTGTGGCAGCACACATCGCTGTGTATGAAGCCGCAGGAGCGAGGAACATCTCCTTACCTGCCTCCACCGGCTATGCGGAAGGAAGGAGGTGGGCGGGATGCTTACGTCCCGCTCATCTCCGCCCCTCCGCTTCTATTGGCCGCCTGTCGTGTGACGTCGCTGTGACGCCGCACGACCCTGCCCCCTTAGGAAGGAGGCGGTTCGCCGGCCAAAGCAACGTCGCAGGGCAGGTAAGTGCGTGTGAAGCTGCCGTAGCGATAATGTTCGCTACGGCAGCTATCACAAGATATCGCACGTACAACGGGAGCGGGGACTATCGCGCTCGGCATCACTAGCATCGGCTAGCGATGTCGCAGCGTGCAAAGTACCCCTTAGTGATACTGTTTATGGGAACCTGGAACCATGGTGCACAGTTGCCTAAGGTAAGCTGAAACCTTTTTATTTTTATATGTCATTTCCTTTACACTTATTATTTCGTGTTGGTATCACATAAAATTGCAATAAAATATATTTAAAGTTGTGAGTGTGGAAAAGTTCATGGAGTATGAATACTTTTTCAAGGCACTGTACATGTGTGTATTTTGAGGTATATTGCATTAAAGCATAAGACGTGATGCTCTGCAAGGACAGTCTGCTCCGAGATGCTCTGCTGTGACTCGGGCGACTCAGCAGACTTTTCAGCTCCCAAGATGCAAGCAATTATGGAGTAATTCAGTCAGAGTTACATTATCAGCTGGAATGGAAACCAGTACATCCTTTACTGGCACGCGCTGTCCGCCCCTGTCCCTGCGCTGAATTTCACTGGAAATATGCACTAATAATTTATTTATTAGCAGCCACTGCCACGGCTCCTTGATTTTTCGCCGGAGTTTGGTGTAGTGTTAGTGTGTAATCTCCTGAAGTCTACTTATTGAACTCAGCGCCATGAATTATTGAGCGCAGCCTATTTGCTTGAATAAGTGACATCCCCAACATTTATAAAGAGGCATTCAGGACTTGTAAGGGCTGAAATCAGTTACACCTGACTCCTAGATAGACGTAAATGCAAATGTCATCTATAGACAATTCACTCCATTAATAACAGCATTTATTTTATTTTATTTTATTTTTGTTAGCAATTAAAATGTATAACTACAAGATTATTATTTTGTTTTTCCCACTGAGGATAAGTAATGTAATGTATGTACACAGTGACTGCATCAGCAGAATAGTGAGTGCAGCTCTGGAGTATAATACAGGAGGTAACTCAGGATCAGTACAGGATCAGTAATGTAATGTATGTACACAGTGACTACACCAGCAGAATAGTGAGTGCAGCTCTGGAGTATAATAGATGATTTAACTCAGGATCAGTACAGGATAAGTAATGTAATGTATGTACACAGTGACTGCACCAGCAGAATAGTGAGTGCAGCTCTGGAGTATAATACAGGATGTAACTCAGGATCAGTACAGGATCAGTAATGTAATGTATGTACACAGTGACTACACCAGCAGAATAGTGAGTGCAGCTCTGGAGTATAATACAGGAGGTAACTCAGGATCAGTACAGGATAAGTAATGTAATGTATGTACACAGTGACTGCACCAGCAGAATAGTGAGTGCAGCTCTGGAGTATAATACAGGATATAACTCAGGATCAGTACAGGATCAGTAATGTAATGTATGTACACAGTGACTACACCAGCAGAATAGTGAGTGCAGCTCTGGAGTATAATACAGGAGGTAACTCAGGATCAGTACAGGATAAGTAATGTAATGTATGTACACAGTGACTACACCAGCAGAATAGTGAGTGCAGCTCTGGAGTATAATACAGGAGGTAACTCAGGATCAGTACAGGATAAGTAATGTAATGTATGTACACAGTGACTACACCAGCAGAATAGTGAGTGCAGCTCTGGAGTATAATACAGGAGGTAACTCAGGATCAGTACAGGATAAGTAATGTAATGTATGTACACAGTGACTGCACCAGCAGAATAGTGAGTGCAGCTCTGGAGTATAATACAGGATGTAACTCAGGATCAGTACAGGATCAGTAATGTAATGTATGTACACAGTGACTACACCAGCAGAATAGTGAGTGCAGCTCTGGAGTATAATACAGGAGGTAACTCAGGATCAGTACAGGATAAGTAATGTAATGTATGTACACAGTGACTGCACTAGCAGAATAGTGAGTGCAGCTCTGGAGTATAATATGGGACTAGTGATGGGCGAATAATAACTATTCGTGTTCGGAAAATGCTTACTAAATACCAAGTATTACTCCAGTATACGTCACAGCAAGAAAAATGCTCGGGTTCCCCATTCACTTGTATTAGGTTTGTTATTTATGACGAATGCTGGAATAGTATTTTGAGATTTATTACAAATAAAATCTGAATGGGAATAGTTCTTATCCACCCATCTCTAGTCCCGTATTAAACTCCATAACTTAGGATAAGTATATGATAAGTAATGTATTGTATTTACACAGTGACTGCACCAGCCGAGTGCAGCTCTGCAGTATAATAATGGTTCTCTTTCATCATATTGTATATATTTCAGGATTTCACACAATGCTATAATATCTATATTGTATCAGTATTTTAAGAAATAGTACGGTACTTTGTTTGAAGCCTCCCAGGTTAGGACTGATAAAACGTCTTTTCTAGAACTTATGTTTGGGTCAGATCCCTCGAGACACGCAATCTCTTTAATTTATATGATTTTAATGTCCCCTTCCAACTTTTCAACACTCCAGTTATTTTCTGGATTGGGAACCAAATCTAGGCCTTTCCCTCTCGAAGGAGCAGAGACAAAACATTTTTCTGCTTTCTAAACACTAAAGAAGAGACAAGGAGGGACACAAAAGGGAAAACGCATGAACAACTTGTCTCCAGATGCCTCAGGAAGAAGTTCAACAAAGAGCAGCAATGATCTTACAGATGAGTGCAAGCCACCTGCTTGCATCTAGAGCTTGTGAAGGAACTGAATATCACCAGCATAAGTCCAGGAAAAATGAGAGTATTTAATCCCAAGGGGAGATACAGATGATTAGTAGCTGAGGAGAAGAGGAGCTCCTCAGGGTCCTAAAAGGAGAAGGATGAAAACCCAGCAAAGGAGATACCTAGTACCTGAATACTAACAGCAGGAATAATAGAAAGTCAGGGAGCACTTTGGGGAGCCAAATGCTGTGACCTTCTATTGCCGGACACCACAGGACTGTCTGTCATCTGTAACAGATATGCCCGCCACTGTTATTTGCTGGAATTGAGCAGTCACAGACCACTCCTGATAGTAATTCAGGGGATTCCACTGACATCATGTCGACAGAGCAACGACTTCTTTTCCGCTCAGCTCTATTGACGTTGATGGGGTGTAACTGCCAACGTCACGTTGATTGATAGCCAGCTCCCCGCTGCCTAATTTTTCGGAAGCTGGCTGTCAGTCAGCAAGACGCCGACAGTCAAGTCCCAGAGAAGCCTGGAAAAAGAAGAGCTGCTTTGTTGATGTGGAGGAACCGAATTGCCAGCAGAAGCAGTCAATGGCCACTCTGTGCTGGCGCCTGCCCCTGTGGGGTTGCACTTATATAGTGCTGTGCACCCCACCTGATCTAATAGTATGAGCTTGACTAATAGACTGTAATAAGCCGGACACTGTGCACTACATGTACCTGGTGCCCAATACACAAGCTTCTACTGTATGAATTTATAATACTACACAACCACTTTGTTATCACTAAACCCTACCAATCTCACAGAGGAGGTTGGCACCCTAAGGTCACATAATGGCGCCCCCACTCGTCTACGGCTGACCCTGAGTGTCCTTAACTGCACCTTAAGCTATAAACGAAGTCTAACACAAAAACAACAATAAACATAAATGAAGAGCGCAGAGGCAGAGGGTGAGACACAGGGCCAGGAATGTGCAAATACAGTCATACAGGAATGATGGAATACAAGACATGAAAAAAATAACACAATACGTGGAAACCTTCACAAACCTAAATGAAATAAAAGAGAACTGGGAAGGGATTCACATAAACAAACTGCAGGGAATAGCAATAGCAAGAAAAATGTAACCGAGGAGGTGGGACTGAAGACAACCATCCAATAAGCATTGAGTCATGTGAGCAGTGAGCATAAATAGCCCCTTCCAAAATGTGATTGGGCAAACCAAATGAGAAAGTGCACACACCTGAATAGAAGTGACACAGGAAGGCAGAGAATAAGAAAGAAAGACGAGAGATCTTTCAGCAATTGGACCAACACCAAACAGGCTGTGATCCAACCAAGACCAACAATGAGAGATCACTGGTTTGAACCCCGAAGTGGAGCCATGACACACTCCCTCCATGAATTGATGCCTTCATTTTTATCATGTGGCTATCACGAGTGTGTCAAGAGTGACAGAAAGTCATGTGGTTTCTGGCCATTGGAGGTCACAGTGTCTGGCTGTGCAGAATGCTCCCCAACTTTCCATTGTTCCTGCTGTCAGTAGTCATTGGTATAGGCAGCTTTCCTGTTGGATTTACATCTCTCTCCCCTTTGGACCTAGTAGTAGCTAGTCTTCAATCTGGCTGCTGATCTTCAGTATTCACTTGGTGATTAAGTACCCTTTCCTTCATCGGACTGGTGCTGGTGATATTATTCAGTTGATTCAAGCCTTGGTTGCAAGCAGGTGGCTTGTACTCCTCTGTGGTATCATTGCTGAAAACTTTGCTAAACTTCTACCTGAATCATCTGTGGATAAGTAGTTCATGCTTTTCCCCCTGTGTGTCCTCCTTGTGTCTTCTATAGTGTTTAGTAGAGTTGATGTAGACTTCATCCCACCCATTCCCTATTTAGGGCCCAACACTAGGGATACATAGGATCAGGTATCTGGCTTGGCGCATAGGTAGGGAACCTATCTAGGGTGATGGGGTCCCCGGGGACTAGGAGTAGGATTAGTCAGGGGTCACCATCTTCCCCTTCCCTAGACGCAGGGTTTCCCATCCCTTTCGCAGTTCACTTGGTACTCCTCCGTACCTAGCGTGACAGGGGCTGCTGCTTCCTTTGGTGCATTAGTTTTGCCTTTTTTTCTGTATCATTTTTTAAACTTTGTCTTTTTCATTGATTTTTACTCTCTATTTACTCTTTACAATCTATTTTTCTTTACAATTTTATATGATTGCCGTCGGTAATTTTCTCTTGGGGCTGCGTCGTGCCGTTGGCTTCCAAGCAATGATGGCTTAAAAAGTGCAATGCTAGGACTCTACGTAGAAGAATGGGGCCGGTGGGGTCTCCAGCATGTTGACACTTATAGGCTGAACAATATTCAACGTTCTTTGCAGCATTCGAGAGCCCAAATGCGTTTAGCACCAGATTAGTGTAATTTGCTCCTCGACTGCTCTTTTGCAGGTGCGCCCATTGTGCCATCTCATACTTTATGTTTTTGTATTCATTTTCCGTTTATTAAGAATAATGAACATTTTCCTTCTGAACCTTACATCTTTTCTCGGGATTTTCCAAGCCAAACACTAATCAGTAATAAAATTAAAATAAGCCGTGCATTTGTCAGCACAGTAAATACGCTTCTTGACCAGCGTTCAAAAGCCGGCCTGATTGGGGCCTTGTTTTATGAGTAGCCGGCTGACTGTGCGGCGGAGGGTCAGATTAATGGATAAATAAATATGCCTTTCTTTACTTATTTTACTGCCTCATTCTCTTTTCCCGTGATCCAGTTAATTGCTTGTCATTTTAATATTACTTAATCGGTTATAAGTCTCTCCGACCCCCACCAAAGCGCTTTACTTGCAATTCATGGCAGAATTTGGAGCCAAGATGGCAGCATGTTCTTTGGCTTTGTGTCCAAGGCACAATAAAAATGATTGGGGCTAATGAAATGACTTGCCATCTCCGCGTTCACTGCCAAATCCTGGGCAGAGTTTTAACTTATTGTTATCCAATGCAAAACAGAGACATCCATTAGACGTCCTGAAAGTGCTCGCTTAAAAAGTTCAGTATAAGATTATGTGGCGGAGAAATGGACGGAGAAATATAAAGGGTGAGTAAAAGTGGAGGAGTAATACCCAAAGAAGGCAAAAAGATAGGGGGTGGCTACCAGGCCCGGACTGATAACATGCCCAACCGGGCATCTTCCCGCTGGGACACGGTGTCCATCTGCAAAGTGGGCTGCGGCACCAGATCTTCTGGTGCATTTTTCCAGGCGTCGGTCCCTTTAAAAGCGCAGGCACAGTGGCATTACGGGTGAGCACACTCAGTATTCATTACATGAACCACCGCGACACACAAAAGGATGAACACTGTCGTTAGCATGTCAGGATGTTCTTTGTGGGGAGAGAGAGCGCGCTCTGCTCTCCCGCCCATGTAATGCCGGCTGCAGTAGTTGGTCCCAGAACAACAATATAACTATTATCATTCTGCATCCTATGTACAAGAATATAACTACTATAATACTGCCCCTATGTACAAGAATATAACTACTATAATACTGCCCTCTATGTACAAGAATATAACTACTATAATACTGCCCCTATGTACAATAATATAACTACTATAATACTGCCCCTATGTACAAGAATATAACTACTATAATACTGCCCCTATGTACAAGAATATAACTACTATAATACTGCCCCTATGTACAAGAATATAACTACTATAATGCTGCCCCCTATGTACAAGAATATAACTACTATAATGCTGCCCCCTATGTACAATAATATAACTACTATAATACTGCCCCTATGTACAAGAATATAACTACTATAATGCTGCCCCCTATGTACAAGAATATAACTACTATAATACTGCCTCCTATGTACAAGAATATAACTACTATAATACTGCCCCTATGTACAAGAATATAACTACTATAATACTGCCTCCTATGTACAAGAATATAACTACTATAATACTGCCCCTATGTACAAGAATAGAACTACTATAATACTGCCCCCTATGTACAAGAATATAACTACTATAATACTGCCTCCTATGTACAAGAATATAACTACTATAATACTGCCCCTGTGTACAAGAATATAACTACTATAATACTGCCCCTATGTACAAGAATATAACTACTATAATACTGCCCCTATGTACAAGAATAGAACTACTATAATACTGCCCCCTATGTACAAGAATATAACTACTATAATACTGCCTCCTATGTACAAGAATATAACTACTATAATACTGCCCCTGTGTACAAGAATATAACTACTATAATACTGCCCCTATGTACAAGAATATAACTACTATAATACTGCTCCTATGTACAAGAATATAACTACTATAATATTGTCCCCAATGTGCAAGAATATAACTACTATAATACTGTCCCCTATGTACAAGAATAAAACTACTATAATACTGCCCCTATGTACAAGAATAAAACTACTATAATACTGCCCCTATGTACAAGAATATAACTACTATAATACTGCCCCCTATGTATAAGAATATAACTGCTATAATACTGCTCCTATGTACAAGAATATAACTACTATAATACTGCCCCTATGTACAAGAATATAACTACTATAATACTGCCCCTATGTACAAGAATATAACCACTATAATACTGTCCCCTATGTACAAGAATATAACTACTATCATACTGCCCCCATGTACAAGAATATAACTACTATAATACTGCCCCCTATGTACAAGAGTATAACTACTATAAGACTGCCCCTATGCCCCTATGTACAAGAATGTAACTACTATAATACTGCCCCTATGTTCAGGAATATAACTACTATAATACTGCACCTATGTACAAGAATATAACTACTATAATACCGCTCCTATGTACAAGAATATAACTACTATAATACTGCTCCTATGTACAAGAATATAACTACTATAATACTGCCCATATGTATAAGAATATAACTACTATAATACTGTCCCTATGTACAAGAGTATAACTACTATAATACTGCCCCTATGTACAAGAATATAACTACTATAATACTGCCCCTATGTACAAGAATATAACTACTATAATACTGCCCCTATGTACAAGAATATAACTACTATAATACTGCCCATATGTATAAGAATATAAGAATCTTCTACAAGACGCTTCAGAGACCTGATTTTGTTAAATTTTTATACTGCTAGAGAGGAAATGAGACATCTGTGTAATTTTATTATTAGCAGTATCGGGTCTCAGCTGCGGAATGTTGTAGAAATGTGAAATGATAGTTCTTGTAGTTGGCAGATTGAATAGAGAAATGTCTGCTGCCTCTCACTCCTGTTACTTTATATAGAGGAGCTGAGGTATAAGATGTTAATGGGCGCAGAATTCCAGAGATAAGGCTGCATGACCGCACAATGCCTGAAATTCTTCAGCACCTGACAGCCTGGAGCATGCAGGTGTGTCTGAAACCTGATAGTGAAGTAAGACGCTACCTCTTCAATCAGGGCATTAAGTGAATGGATTATTCACATTATCAATACTGGCATCAAAGTAACTGCCAGGCATTTGTTATATAAAACAGTGGCGCTCCACCTGCCAAAAAGAAAATTTCAATATTAAAGCAACAGATTTCAGATTCGTCTACGTTCGTGCCAGTAATTTGCTCAGATGGCACTCGGAGACGCTCCTCTATCCTAGTCTATTACGTTGGCATTGAAGAACGTCTTTATCCATCACGATATCAATGGGAGCAACAGAAAGCGGCGCACATTTACCGAAAGACTGAACTTTTATACATTCTCTGCAGAGGATGAAAAACATTTACATTCTGCAGAACGGAAGAGACAATAATATTTACACTTAATCTTTGCTAAATATGCATTCCTTATTTATATATTTATCTACTCTCTTTTTTATCCGACATATAAAAATTGACTTCACGTCAAGTTTTATTTTATCTTGTTTATATACACAGTATATATATATATATATATATATATATATATAAAAATATAAAAATATGTGTGTATACATATATATATATATATTTATTTTTATTTTTTTTGCTTTGCAGATGCAAATGCAAAACAAATTTTTTTTAGCAGAGTGCGTCAACATTTTTCATTTCATTTTTAATATTTTGACCATAACATAAACTTCCTCCCCACCATCACCGAAGGAGAACTTGCACATCTTCTCGCACAAGTGCACCTTACAACCTGCGCACTTGACCCCATCCCATCCCACCTCCTCCCCAACCTCACCACTATGCTTATTCCAGCCTTAACCCATCTCTTCAACCTATCTAACAACTGATACCTTCTCTTCTGCCTTTAAACATGCAACAGTCACACCCATCCTAAAGAAATCTTCCCTCGACCCAACCTCTGCTACCAGCTATCGCCCCATATCACTACTCCCGTTCACCTCACAACTCCTGGAACAGCATGTCCATGCTGAACTTTCCTCCCACCTCTCCTCTAACTCTCACTTTGACAACCTACAGTCCGGCTTCTGTCCACATCATTCCACTGAAACTGCCCTGACTAAAATCACAAATGACTTACTGCCAAACCTAACAACCACTTCTCTATACTCCTACTTCTAGACCTGTCCTCAGCCTTTGACACTATCGACCACTCTGTTACTACAGATCCTCTCTTCCCTTGGTGTCAGAGACCTCGCCCTCTCTTGGATCTCTTCATACCTTTCCAACCACACTTTCAGTGTCTCCCACTCCCACACAACCTCTTCATCCCGCCATCTCTCTGTTTGTGTCCCTCAAGGCTCTGTCCTGGGACCCTTACTGTTTTCCATCTATACATTTGGCCTGGGACAACTCATAAAGTTCCATGGCTTCCAGTACCACCTATATGCCGACGACACCCAGATCTACCTCTCTAGCCCAGATGTCACATCTCTGCTGTCCAGAATCCCGGAGTGTCTATCGGCTATATCCTCTTCTTCTCCTCTCGCTTCCTAAAGCTCAATGTGGCCAAAACTGAACTGATCATCTTTCCTCCATCTCCCCTACACCCTCTACCTAATCTACCTATTACAATAAATAACACCATGCTCTCCCCAGCACACAAAGTTCGGTGCCTCGGAGTGACCTTTGACTCTGCCTTGTCCTTCATACCACACATCCAATCCCTCACCACCTCCTGCCGTCTTCAACTCAAAAATATTTCCAGAATCCGTCCTTTCCTCAATTCCCAATCTACAAAAATGCTAGTGCATGCCCTCATAATCTCCTGCCTTGACTACTGCAACATCCTCCTCTGTGGCCTCCCTGCTAACACGCTCGCCCCTCTCCAGTCCATCCTTAACTCTGCTGCCCGACTGATCCACCTCTCTCCTCAATACCACCCCGCTTCTCCTCTCTGCAAGTCCCTTCACTGGCTCCCAATCTTCCACCGTATCCAATTCAAACTACTAACACTGACCTACAAAGCCGTGCATAATCTGTCTCCTCCGTATATCTCTGAACTAATTTCTCCCTACTCTCCAAAACGCAATCTCCGATCCTCCCAAGATCTCCTTCTCTCCTCCTCTCTCATTTGCTCCTCACGCATCCGACTCAAAGACTTCTCCCGAACATCCCCAGTCTCCTGGAACTCGCTGCCTCAACACGTCAGGCTACTACACTGGCAAACTTCAAACAGAACTTGAAAACTCATCTGTTCAGAGACGCCTATAACCTTGAATGACCTCGCTGCCGCCCCACCACCGTGCGGAGCTAGCTACCGCCCAACCACCGTGCGGAGCTGCCGCCCCACCACCGTGCGGAGCTGCCGCCCCACCACCGTGCGGAGCTGCCACCCCACCTACACCCCACCTACTGTCTCCTCCCCAAAATCCTATAGAATGTAAGCCCGCAAGGGCAGGGCCCTCTTCCCTCTGTACTAGTCTGTCTATTGTACCTTATATATGTATTCTGTATGTAACCCCCTTCTCATGTACAGCACCATGGAATCAATAGTGCTCTATAAATAAATAATAATAATAATAATAATAATAATAATAACATTCTTTTAATTTGTTGTTTTTATATCTTTTAGAAAAAAATATGAAAATCTTGTTTAAATTAACCCCAATATAATTTACGTCCTGGATGGGAAAAATATCCAGTGAAACATCCACATGTAGGCAAGTCTTCGATCGGATGCTCCGGCTCTTCTGGTCTTTGACTATGTAGTGTGTCTGGGCACACTTAGCATCTCTCTGGAAATGCCCATGTAATGTTCTTCTAAGCCAGGGGTCGGGAATCTTTCTGGATGAGAGAGTCATGAACGCCATATAATTTTAAAATGTAATTCCAGGAGAGCCATACTCACTAGGGGGAGCGGCAGTGGTGTAGCGGCTCAGAAGGTCTTAGGAGGCAGGGTAGGCGATGTTGCGGGCACGGAGGAGGGAATGTCGCGGCCCAAGAGGGTCAGTGTGCGGAGGGTCAGCGATAATGCTGCAGGCTTGTGGGGTGTCACGGCAGCGGGTGCCATTGATCTGCCGACATCCTGCTTTGAATCTCCCGCAGTTGACGAGATTGACTTCATGAAAATGGCCGCGGCGCATCCGCAGATCAATCCAATGGGCTTCAAGAAAATGGCAGCGGAGTCCTATTTCTGCACATGCCGCCATTTTCTTGAAGACGATCTCGTCAACTGTGGGAGAGTCAAAGCAGCCCGCAGATCAATGGTGCCCGCCACCGCAACACCCAACAAGCCTGCTGTATTGCCGACCTTGCGCCACCATTGCAGCCCCGGTAAGCCATATAGAAGCACCCCCATTTTTCCCCCAGTTTGTGGGGGAAAAAAGTGCGTCTTACAAACTGGAAAATATGGTATTTTTTTATTAAAGATTTGTCTGCGAGCCATCAAAAGAGCCACATCTGCCTTGTGAGCCATAGGTTCCCAACCCCTGTTCTAAGCAAACCTTTAGCATAGCACTGGCGGACACAAACAGAAAAGGGCCCCATTGCAAGAACAGTATATGGGCCCTTTGCTGCTATATAGCTCCTCAAAATGCACAATTCCATCTGCTCTGGAGATAGAAATGGCCCCCTTGCTTCCTTGGCCCTTGTGCGGCTGCACCAATGATATGTCTGCCCCTCTGCACACCTGTTCAAAGGGATACATCACCATATAGTGGCTGAATATTGCTACTATTTTGCATGCTAAATTAAGAATTTTGGCGGTTTGAAGGACAGTATGGGATGTAGATTTCTACGGCTGCAGTATTATGACTTTTTTTTAAGCTGTAATACTACCATATACTGTATGTTATCACAATCAGGGACGGACATATCGTGTTTCTACTAAAATAAGACAGGGTTCTATCTATACACATATACACACACCAATCTGTCTCCGATTCAGCTTTAGGGTACTTTCACACTTGCGTTATTTTCCTTCCGTTACAATCCGCCCTTTTGAGAAACAGCGGAATCCGTTAACGGATTCCGCTGTTTCCCATAGACTTGTATGGTTGACTGATTGTACCAAAAGGACCTGCGTTGCTTCCGCTGGGCGACGCTCCGTTGCTTCCGCCCAGCGGGAGGAACGCAGCATGTAACGTTGTTCTGAGCAGCGGAATCCTCTGGATTTCACTGCGCATGCTCTTTTTTTTTTTTAAATCAAACTTTATTTTGGCTTGCGGTGGCCGAACGTTCAGCTGAGCGCCCGGCCGTCAGCAAGCGACAGCGCTCAGCTGAGCGACCGGCCGCCGGCATGCCCGGCCGCCGGCAAGTCACAGCGCTCAGCTGAGCGCCCGGCGGTCGGCTGCAGGGAGCGATCAGCTGATCACCCGGCGGCCGGCAAGTGACAGCGCTCAGCTGATCACCGGCGGTCGGCTGCAGGGAGCGATCAGCTGATCACCCGGCGGCCGGGAGCGATCAGCTGATCACCCGGCGGCCGGCTACTGGGAGCGATCAGCTGATCACCCGGCGGCCGGCTGCAGGGAGCGATCAGCTGATCGTTCACTATAGTCTGCCGCTGGTAAAACCGGGAAAAAAAAAATCAAAACGAATTGCGTTGTTTTGCAGCATCCGTTGCATCCGTTGTGCCACTATATGCAACACATCCGTTGCATCCGCTACACAACGCAATGCAACGGATACCGTTCAACGCAAGTGTGAAACTAGCCTTAGACTCCTGCAATTAAGAGACCTTTGGTCACATGACGGGATGATTAAAAGGTCCTTAAGTACTCTTATCATCAGGATATAAACATTGGGCCCCCTAGGAGAGTGTGAGCCCTGTACAATTGCTTAGTGTGCTTACTCTTCTCAGTAATGCCATTCTGTCTCCAGTTCTTTTAGACCCTTGCAATTAAAAGACCTTTGGTCACATGACTGTGAAGACATCAAAGGTCCTTAGGGTAAGAACGCACTTTGCGTTTCCACCTGCCTTTTAGGTGCTTTTTAGGTGCGTTTTGAGAAGCACCTTTTTCATGCCAAAAGGCATGCGTTTTGATTTCACAGCAAAGTCAATGGAAAATGGTGATTTTCAGACCCCACTTTGCGTTTCTAAACGCTGCGTTTATTTTGCATATTTTGTGGCAAAAACCATGCGTTCAAAGAAGCAACATGTCAGTTGTTTTTGACATTTTGGGTGCGTTTTGCTTACATTGAAGTCAATGAGAAATGGCAAAAAACAAGATTCCTTCAAATTCCTGCGTTTTACCTGCTTTTTAAGTGCAGAAAACATGCGTTTTGGACTACCAAAACGCATGCTTTTTGGACAATAAAATATTGATTTCATATGTCCCTTTACACACACACATAATCCGACAATTAAATTAATAAAAAATTATAATTTCTTGCTATTTTTGCAATAAATAGTATATTACCGCTATAATTTTAATCTATATTTCTATTTTCTTTATTATTTGTTAAAATCTATTTGTTTTCTTTTTTTTTCTCTTTTTTCATTGTGTTTGACATATTAAACTTTATTTAGCAGTGACTTGATGTTCAAAACGCATCTGTCAAAACGCAGGTGAAAAAGCATCCAAAAAGCGCTGAAAACGCATCTTAAACGCGGTAAATACGCATGCGTTTTCAGCGCTAAATTTCTGAAAAAGGCAACTTTGGTCAAGTCAATTAAGCCCAAATCGTGCGTTTAGAACTGCAAGTAGGAGAACGCAAAGTGGGGTCTTAACCTTAAAGACTTAACCTCGTAATACAAACGTTGGGGTCCCTAATAGAGTGGGGGTACTGAGAAATTGCGCAGTTTGACTACCCCTAATGCCAGCACTGACTGTATCTAAGGCTTATTTTTGGAGTAGGGCTTATATTTCAAGCATACTCCAAAAATCCTGTAAAATCATGCTAGGGCTTATTTTTGTGGAAACGGAATCATTAGTATAACCTGTGCAGCTGCAGAGGGGCCCGAAAGTTTGGGAGGACCATTTCTACCACCAAAGCAGGTTAAAATTGTGCATTATGAGGAGCTATTGGGCTGCAAAGGGCCCATATTGTTTTTGCACAGGGGCCCTTTTCTGCTAGTGATCACAATATTACGCGGTTTTATATGGATATCATTATGGAACGTGAAGCAGAATAGTACACGGAGCAGTGCTGTAAGATGCAGATACTAAAACGCAGCTTTGAAAATATTTCTTTCTCCTGCCAAATGTAAAAAAAAAAATCCTCAAATCCCAATATCCGGCTTCTCGCCAGAAGCAGCGTTTTTTTTTTTCTTTCCCATTTACAAGCAAAAATCAGAAGTTCTGCCAAAGCAGGAAAACAACAGCAAGGACGTACCTGAAGAACAAGATTTCCAGTCACATGTCTGAGCCAAGAAGGCTTCCAAGACCCTGCCAACGTCTCCTTCACTCACTTCACACAGTCAATGGAGGAAGCAGGAACATTCTCTGTAATTGTCTGCTCTACGACAAAACAAAGGAGGAAATAAGAGTCACCCTCCAAGTATCCATCCCCTGCCCCGGAGTCACAAATGTTACTGCTCCATCAGATTCCGAGCTCTCACTCCTAAAATCCGACCCCAACCGAGAAAAGAAGGAAATTCATCTCCGAGTTTACGAACTCAGTCCAAGTTGTCAGAAGGAAATAAACAGGAGATCCAACAAATGGTGGAAACGCAATAATAGTAAAATGCCTTTGATATGACATATATGGGACCCGATAAATGCTGGATTATTAGATATTCTGGATTATTGGTTAGTAGGCTACATAAAAAAACACCGTTTTTTTTAGCAGTTTTCATTACATTTTATGCAAGTGTTTTTGGTGCTTTTTCTAATTAGTAGCATCTGTTACATACATATTTTTCAGCATTTTCTTAAGTCCAAAAGGAATGAAAATGTAAAAAAAAGATCTTATAATGTGCATTTTTTTTTGGTGTCAGTACACTTACAGGTGCAGTGGTTTGGGTGGCAGGTTGCAGGCGGTGGCACCAATAAGTGCATATTTTTTTATAAAGTATCACTCCAGCATTTTTTTTTTTATTTTACCGCTGGAGTTTTGCTTCTAATCTAAGCTCCCAGCACACAGTCTCTTACCTCTCACCTGTCACCGTCTGCACCTTTTATCACCACCACTCCAACAGTTTATGGGCTGGCATCAGGGCATTACCACCATGACTGGTGTATCGGGCCCAGTAAAGAGGGGGGGGCCCGGGGTAATTACTTAGCTTTATAAAGCCCCGGCCAGAAGGAGGTCAAATGGATCAGAGCAGGGAGGCGGTGCGTCATCCGGCGGCCCACCGTGATGAGGTCATCACTCTGCGAGCTCATCACAGTCCTGCCGGCAACGCGGAGGTGGCGAGGACATGGCGTCTGCCAGGGACAGGTAGGTGCTCCAAGAGTTGAAGATCCCAGGGGTGGTGTTTGTGGGGATGTTATACAGAGGAGCAGTGTGTGTGTGGGGAAATTATACATGGGGCAGTGTGGGAGAGATATTATGGAGAGTTGTGGTGTAGAGGGTGTATTATGTATAGGTGGGTAGAGATTCAGCAGCAGGTAGGAGGAGCTACCTCCTCTCACTGCCGTGACCTCTCTGCAGCGTCATCGCGTCGCTGCACACCGGGTCAGGGAGCAGACAGGCTCCACTGAACCAGGAAGTGCGGCGCGGAGGTACAGGCATTCATTTGTGCTAGTGTCTTAAAGAGACACTACCACAAGTGAATACAGGGGACCGGATCGCCAGAGCTGTTTCTTGCCGGTTCTGGGAAACGGCTGCTATTTTAACAATCGGTTCTCCAGAACCAGACAGAACTGGCTGAATCCCACCCCTGGCTGTAACCTTGGTAGTTTTGTGATGATTGTCCTAGAGCTGCTACTAGTCAAAAACTTTACATTTCTGAAGCCCAAAGGAGAGATAGATGTGCTCCTCACAATGCACTGACTAAAAGTGAAACTAAAGGCTGCTTTACACGGATATGATCATTAAAGGTTTTAAAGAAAACAGGTACAAACAGCACAATACCTATGTGTCCTTTAGTGCCTAGTGGGATTGACGAAGAGCTCATGCTATCCGCTCCTGACCAAGGGCCCAGATCAGGATCACCCTAGGGCAAGGTATCCAGCTTGGCGCATAAGTGCAGAACCTATCTAGGGCAGTGAGGGAGCCCAGGGGCCAGCGGTAGGCTTGGTCAGGGGTGATCATTTGCCGCTTCCCTAGACACAGGGTTTCCCTTTCACCGTTTGCTTGGTGTTTCCCTGTACCTAGTGTGACACCAAGTGGATGGAAATTCCGCAGCAGGGAGAAAGAGCACTGAGAAGCTACCAATTAGGATGGGTAAAGGGGGTGTTACACACAACGATATCGCTAGCGATATCACTGGTGAAAGCACCCGCCCCCGTCGTTTGTGCGTCACAGGCAAATCCCTGCCCGTGGCGCACAATATCATTCGGAGCCGTCACACGGGTCTTACCTGCCTAGCGACGTTGCTGTTGCTGGCAAACCGCCTCCTTTATAAGGGGGGCAGTTTGCTGGCGTCACAGCGGCGTCACTAAGCGGCCGCCCAATAGAAACGGAGGGGCAGAGATGAGCGGGACGTAACATCCCGCCCACCTCCTTCCTTCCGCATTGCCGACGGCCGCAGGTAAGCTGTAGTTCGTCGTTCCCGAGGTGTCACACGTAGCGATGTGTGCTGCCTCGGGAACAACGAACAACCTGCGTGCTCAGCAATCAACGATTTTTTAAAAAGGATCGACGTATCAACGATGGACGATTTGGTGAGTATTTTCCATCGTTAACGGTCGTTTGTGCGTGTCACACACAACGACGTCGTTAACGATATCGGATGTGCGTCACGGAATCCGTGACCCCGGCGATATATCGATAGATATGTCACTGCGTGTGACGGGGCCTTAAGAGGAAATTCAGCAGTAGGGAGGAGGGAAACTGCTACCAATTAGGATAAATAATAGGAAATTTAGTAGCAGGGAGGAGGGACACTGAGAAGCTACCAATCAGGATGGATAAGAGGAAATTCAGCAGCAGGGAGGAGGGACACTGAGAAGCTACCAATCAGGATGGATAAGAGGAAATTCAGCAGCAGGGAGGAGGGACACGGAGAAGCTACCAATCAGGATGGATAAGAGGAAATTCACCAGCAGGGAGGAGGGACACTGAGTAGCTACCAATCAGGATGGATAAGAGGAAATTCAGCAGCAGGGAGGAGGGACACTGAGAAGCTACCAATCAGGATGGATAAGAGGAAATTCAGCAGCAGGGAGGAGGGACACTGAGAAGCTACCAATCAGGATAGATAAGAGGAAATTCAGCAGCAGGGAGGAGGGACACTGAGAAGCTACCAATCAGGATGGATAAGAGGAAATTCAGCAGCAGGGAGGAGGGACACTGAGAATCTACCAATCAGGATGGATAAGAGGAAATTCAGCAGCAGGGAGGAGGGACACGGAGAAGCTACCAATCAGGATGGATAAGAGGAAATTCAGCAGCAGGGAGGAGGGACACTGAGTAGCTACCAATCAGGATGGATAAGAGGAAATTCAGCAGCAGGGAGGAGGGACACTGAGAAGCTACCAATCAGGATGGATAAGAGGAAATTCAGCAGCAGGGAGGAGGAACACTGAGAAGCTACCAATCAGGATGGATAAGAGGAAATTCAGCAGCAGGGAGGAGGGACACGGAGAAGCTACCAATCAGGATGGATAAGAGGAAATTCAGCAGCAGGGAGGAGGGACACTGAGAAGCTACCAATCAGGATAGATAAGAGGAAATTCAGCAGCAGGGAGGAGGGACACTGAGTAGCTACCAATCAGGATGGATAAGAGGAAATTCAGCAGCAGGGAGGAGGGACACTGAGAAGCTACCAATCAGGATGGATAAGAGGAAATTCAGCAGCAGGGAGGAGGGACACGGAGAAGCTACCAATCAGGATGGATAAGAGGAAATTCAGCAGCAGGGAGGAGGGACACTGAGTAGCTACCAATCAGGATGGATAAGAGGAAATTCAGCAGCAGGGAGGAGGGACACTGAGAAGCTACCAATCAGGATGGATAAGAGGAAATTCAGCAGCAGGGAGGAGGAACACTGAGAAGCTACCAATCAGGATGGATAAGAGGAAATTCAGCAGCAGGGAGGAGGGACACTGAGTAGCTACCAATCAGGATGGATAAGAGGAAATTCAGCAGCAGGGAGGAGGGACACTGAGAAGCTACCAATCAGGATGGATAAGAGGAAATTCAGCAGCAGGGAGGAGGGACACGGAGAAGCTACCAATCAGGATGGATAAGAGGAAATTCAGCAGCAGGGAGGAGGGACACTGAGTAGCTACCAATCAGGATGGATAAGAGGAAATTCAGCAGCAGGGAGGAGGGACACTGAGAAGCTACCAATCAGGATGGATAAGAGGAAATTCAGCAGCAGGGAGGAGGAACACTGAGAAGCTACCAATCAGGATGGATAAGAGGAAATTCAGCAGCAGGGAGGAGGGACACTGAGAAGCTACCAATCAGGATGGATAAGAGGAAATTCAGCAGCAGGGAGGAGGGACACTGAGTAGCTACCAATCAGGATGGATAAGAGGAAATTCAGCAGCAGGGAGGAGGGACACTGAGAAGCTACCAATCAGGATAGATAAGAGGAAATTCAGCAGCAGGGAGGAGGGACACTGAGAAGCTACCAATCAGGATAGATAAGAGGAAATTCAGCAGCAGGGAGGAGGGACACGGAGAAGCTACCAATCAGGATGGATAAGAGGAAATTCAGCAGCAGGGAGGAGGGACACTGAGTAGCTACCAATCAGGATGGATAAGAGGAAATTCAGCAGCAGGGAGGAGGGACACTGAGAAGCTACCAATCAGAATAGATAAGAGGAAATTCAGCAGCAGGGAGGAGGGACACTGAGAAGCTACCAATCAGGATGGATAAGAGGAAATTCAGCAGCAGGGAGGAGGGACACTGAGAAGCTACCAATCAGAATAGATAAGAGGAAATTCAGCAGCAGGGAGGAGGGACACTGAGAAGCTACCAATCAGGATGGATAAGAGGAAATTCAGCAGCAGGGGGGAGGAACACTGAGAAGCTACCAATCAGGATGGATAAGAGGAAATTCAGCAGCAGGGAGGAGGGACACTGAGAAGCTACCAATCAGGATGGATAAGAGGAAATTCAGCAGCAGGGAGGAGGGACACTGAGTAGCTACCAATCAGGATGGATAAGAGGAAATTCAGCAGCAGGGAGGAGGGACACTGAGAAGCTACCAATCAGGATAGATAAGAGGAAATTCAGCAGCAGGGAGGAGGGACACTGAGAAGCTACCAATCAGGATAGATAAGAGGAAATTCAGCAGCAGGGAGGAGGGACACGGAGAAGCTACCAATCAGGATAGATAAGAGGAAATTTAGCAGCAGGGAGGAGGGACACTGAGAAGCTACCACTCAGGATGGATAAGAGGAAATTCAGCAGCAGGGAGGAGGGACACTGAGGAGCGGTAAATCAGGCTAGATGCCTGGAGAGTCAGTAGCAAAATAGAGAAAAATTCAGGAGCTGTAAACAGGCTTCAGAAAAGGTTTATACAACGTGAATTTTAAAAGTGAGTGCACCAGTTTCATCAGGTCTAAGAGATCTATTCAATAATGCATTTAGTTTACATTGTGAAATCTGGTGACAGATCTTCTTTTCACACGATAAATATGAAAAATGAATAACAATATGTATATATTTTGTTTTATAAAAACTTTTTGCAAAAGAGATACACATTTCTCAGAAGAAATAAGTGGACGATGGTCTTGTCTGTGGCACATAAAATCTTTATGAGTATAAAAAATGTAAGAAGCGACGGTGGTGATCAATCATACAGGATGAAGACAAAAGGAATGCAAGGCCGGCGTGTCCGACGTTACCTGCTATTAGGCAGACACATCTCGCAGTGTGCTGTAGCTGTGACTCTGATCCCGTGCTTTAGGGCATTTTTATGTTGCACATTTCATATTCAGGCGACTGCGGGTAAAGCTGGAAGGCGTCGTGATCTTCGGTGGTTTTGATCCTGCAGGAGAATGTAACGCTGGAGGCTCAATTCCCACCCAGGACCTCCGGCTTATTATAGTCCAGGACGGTTATCATCTGCAATTCTTAGGGATTGTTCTACATCTAAGATGCTGCTAATTGTAGAAGACGATCCGCTCAAAAGAAAGACAAAAACATAACGCCGCAGGCTATCCGCCCTCCGATGGACCCTTCTCCTGTTGATTTTGTTTCTCTTTGGTTTTTTTCCCTTTTATCTCAAATCCTGAGACACAATTTGTGCTACTGGGATTGGAAGTAAAACATCTCTGTCCCAAGAATCGCTCATATAATCTTCACTTTTTGTTTTTTTATGTTCTTTTTGCACTTTTTTGAATATTTATTGTTCGAATTGTATTTTAATATACATTTTTTACATGAGTAAAATGGCCCCAAATTCTTAATAATGTACTAGACTGTAAACATTGTGCATATCAGTGATAGTTTTCAACTAATTGATAGCTAGGGATACAGTATATCACAAAAGTGAGTACACCCCTCAACATTTTTGTAACTATGTTATTCTATCTTTTCCTGGGACAACACTGCAGATCTGACCCTGTGATACAATGTACAGTGTCAGTGTGCAACTTGTAAATTTGGTGTCCTCTAAATAACTCAACACAGTCATTAATGTCTAAACCACTGGTAACAAAAGTGAGTACACCCCTTAGTGAAAATGGTCAAATTGTGCACAATTATCCATTTTCCCTCCCCGGTGACATGTGAATCATTAGTTTTACAAGGTGTCAGGTTTGAATGGGGAGCAGGTGTGAATGGGGAGCAGGGGTGTTACATTTGGTGTTATCCCTCACACACTCTCTCATACTGGTCACTGGAGGCTCAGCATGGCTCCTCACCGCAAAGAATACTCTAAGGATCTGAAAAAAAGAATTGCTGCTCTACATAACAATGGCCGAGCCTATAAGAAGATTGTCACCACCCTGAACCTGAGCTTCAGCACGATGGCCAAGACCATACAGCGGTATGGTATAACCAGACAGGATTCACTTGGAACAGACCTCGCCATGGTCGACCAAAGGAGTTGAGTGCACCTGCTTAGTGTCATATCCAGAGGTCGTCTTTTCAGAATAGACATATGAGTGCTGCCAGCATTACTGCAGATGTTACAGGGGTGGATGGTCCGCCTGTCAGTGCTCAGACCATACGCTGAGCCCGCAGAGGTTCAGGGGTGAGGGGTCCGCCTGTCAGTGCTCAGACCATACGCCGCACACTGCAGAGGTTACAGGGGAGGGGAGTCTGGCTGTTAGTGCTCAGACCATACACTGCACACTGCATCACATTGGTCTGCATGACTGTCGTCTCAGAATGAAGCCTCCTCTAAAGAAGATGCACAAGAAAGTTGCAAACAGTTTGCTGAAGACAAGCAGACTAAGGACATGGATTACTGGAACCGTCCTGTAATCTAATGATACCAAGATAAACTTATATGATTCCAATTGTTTTAAGCATGTGTGGCGGCAACCAGGTGAAGAGCACAAAGAGTGTGTCCTGCCTACAATCAGGCATGGTGGTTGAGGGTGAAGCATCATTTTTAATACTTTTTTTAATAGTGCACTTTAAAATGTAAAAGTATTTTTTTAAATGCATCTTTTTCAGGCTCCACATAGAAACCCAAAGAGAAAAAATACAACAAAACCACACAGTTCTGCAGTGTATTTAGACCCACAAGAGCGGAATTTTCATAACTTTTTTTGGACTTTTAGGTCATGTT